>NW_026652285.1:36746994-36900940 GCF_009828535.3 Hylobates moloch | reverse complement strand
TGTCCTTTGTAGGGACATGGATGAAACTGGAAAACATCATTCTCAGTAAACTATCGCAAGGACAAAAAACCAAACACCGCATGTTCTCACTCATAGGTGGGAATTGAACAATGAGAACTCATGGACACAGGAAGGGGAACATCACACTCCGGGGACTGTTGTGGGGTGGGGGGAGGGGGGAGGGACAGCATTAGGAGATACACCTAATGATAAATGACGAGTTAATGGGTGCAGGAAATCAACATGGCACATGGATACATATGTAACAAACCTGCACATTGTGCACATGTACCCTAAAACCCTAAAGTATAAAAAAATAAAAAAAGAATTAGTAGATCACCTTGCTTCCCCCCTCTCTGCCCTGCCCTTTGAGTATTACCTCCTTTCCCTTCCCAAAGTTAAATGTTATTGCAAATATTTTTATAATCCTATTACGATGCTTTATAATTTTGCTACCTGCTTTCTTAGCATCACTAACTTTAAAAATTATAAAGATAAGTCATAGCATATGTGTTATTCAGCAATTAGCTAAATGTGCTTAATAATATGTTTGCAATTTCTCCACTTCTACACATGTAACTGTAGTTCATACCGATTTAGCGTTTCATTGTGTAACAATAACAAAATCGTGTTTTTCCATTTCACGTTTGATAAATGTGCAAACTGTTTTCCACACTTTTGCAGAGAAGTGATTATGTACAAACGTTAGTGCACATTACTGTGCACATCGCCAGGGGCACATAGACAATCATTTTTTCCAGAATACACATAATAATGTTATTACTGAATCTCATGTCCAGCTTTACAAGGTAACTAAAACAGTTTAAAAACAGAAAACAAAGACGTTTAATGCACAATGTGAGGATGAAAAATTATATAACCAACTTAAATGCAAAAAAAAATTTGATGTAATTCAATATCCATTCACTAAACAACAACAAAACTCGCATACTAAAAAAAGACAGGATATTTGGTCACCAGCAAAGCCTGGGTCTGTCGCTCTCCTCCCCGAACAACATGAGCTTCACCACTCGCTCCACTTTCACCAACTACCCATCCCTGGGTTCTGTCCAGGCACCCAGCTAAGGCACTCAGCGTCTGTGCAAGTGCTGGGGCCACTGGTTCCCAGATCTCCGTGTCCGGCTCCACAAGCTTCCAGGGCGGCTTGGGACCCGGGGGCCTGGCCACGAGAATGGCGAGGGGGATCTGGCAGGAATGGGAGGCTTCCAGAAGGAGAAGACCATGCAAAGCCTGAACGACCGCCTGGCCTCCTACCTGGACAGAGCGAGGTGCCTCGAGACCAAGAACATGAGGGTGGAGAGCAAACTTGGGGTGCACCTGGAGAAGAAGAAACCCTAAGTCAGAGACTGGTGCCATTACTTCAAGACCATTCAGGACCTGAGGGCTCAGATCTTCACAAATACTGTGGACAGTGCCCACATTGTTCTGCAGGTTGACAATGATGGTCTTGCTGCTGATGGCTTTAGAGTCAAGTATGAGACAGAGACAGCCATGCACCAGTCTGTGGAGAGAGAAATCCATGGGCTCCACAAGATCATTGATGACACCAATGTCACTTGACTGCAGCTGAAGACACAGATCGAGGCTCTCAAGGAGGAGCTGCTCTTCATGAAGACGAACCATGAAGAGGAAGTAAAAGACCTGCAAGTCCACATTGCAGCTCTGGGTTAACCGTGGAGGTAGATGGCCCCAAATCTCAGAATCTCGCTAAGATCATGGCAGACATCCGGGCCCAATACGATGAGCTGGCTCAGAAGAACCGAGAGGATCTAGAAAAGTACTGATCTCAGCAGATTGAGGAGAGCACCACAGTGGTCACCATGCAGTCCGCTGAGGTTGGAGCTGCTGAAGTGAAGCTCATGGAACTGAGACATACAGTCCAGTCCTTGGAGATCGAACTGGACTTGATGTGAAATATGAAGGCCAGCTGGGAGAACAACCCGAAGGAGGTGGAGGCCCGCTAAGCCCTGCAGAAGGAGCAGCTCAACAGGATCCTGCTGCACCTGGAGTCGGAGCTGGCACAGACCCGGGCAGCACCAGGCCCAGGAGTAAGAGGCCCTGCTGAACATCGAGGTCAGGTTGGGGGCTGAGATCGCCACCTACCGCCGCCTGCTGGAAGACGGCGAGGATTTTAACCTTGGTGATGCCCTCCCTGGACAGCAGCAACTAACTCCATACAAACCAATGGAAAGACTGCCACCCGCTGAATAGTGGATTGTAAAGTGGTGTCCGAAACCAAGGATACCAAAGTTCTGAGACTAAGCCAGCAGAAGCAGGTTCTCTTTGGGGAGCAGGAAGCCAAAAAACATTTCAAAGGTCAAAAAAAAAAAATTCGTTGATGAGATTTTAACTTCTAATATTCCTATATTCACTTAATTGTAGCCTTTAATGATTCATATCTCAATGCTAAATCAGTGGTTTACTTGATAAATCTTTATTTTAGTCTCAAATTTACTTACTTTTATCATGAGGGTCTTTAGCAGTATCAATTCTGAATGCTTTCTTAATTTCAGGCCATCTATTTACTTTTTATGTAAAACAGAAGTCTGAATCAGTCTGTATTCAAATTCATTTGGTGGATTCCCTCATCCATATATTTCCTGTTCATTTTTTTTATTTAGCAAAGATTAATTGAGTCTTACTATTTCCCAAGTACTATGTAAACTGGTGATATAACTGTGAACATTCAAAATTTGTCTTCTATGAAAAATAGAAAATAAATATTAATAAGCTATTAGTTATTGATAAGTACTAAGAAGAAAAATAAAACAAAGAAATGAGTGAGTAACAGGTGATGCTCTTTTGATGGATGTTCATGAAAGTCTTCAAAAGGTGACGTTTGAGCTGAGATCTAAATGGTTGGTATGAATGAGCAATGCGTCTGTTTGTAGAAAGAATGATTCAGTTAAAGAAAATAATACAAAGATCATGATGCAGTAAGACTCTTGACATGTTTAAACTTGCCTTGTTCATTACAAGAAGGCCGGTATTGCCATACTGATAGAGTTTGTGGAAAACATTCAGAGATATAGTAGAAACAGTAGCTACATACTGACATGAGGGTATCTGTCTCTTGTTTATAACTATTAAAAAAAACTTTTGTAAATACTGCTGGCTGGAATATACTATTTACCATAAAAAAGGAAATTAATTCTACTTCTGTTACTTTTGTTTGTTTGTTAAATCTCTTTACCTGCTTGAGTGATTATGGGGGATTATTTCTCAAATCTTCAGAATTCAAGCATCTTGCCAGGTTCCATTAATTCTGCATTAATTTTGCCAGAAATAAGATGAATGCATTTGCTTTAGAGCTTCAAGTCATCTTTAGCATAGAGATATTATTGTTTTGTCTTAGCTTTGATTTATTTTGTGTTATCTGTTTGTTTTGTGTATTTATTGGACAATTTTATTTGTAGTTAGGTCCTCTTCTCAGTAATCCTTGGTTTTGATTAGTTTCCCTTTTTGTATTTGTCTTTTACTGCAATAATTCTGAGGGAATTAATAAAGATTACCTTCTAAAATTTCTATTTCCATTTCTTCAGTTTCCTTTTAAGATTTTATGGTTGTCAATGGGAAGTATAGTCATTCTCGCATTTTTTACTTCTCTGTATTGTATTTTTAATTAAGCAAGTTACTTCCTTTTGCAATCTGCTTCTCAGATTTATGTCTTTGCATTCCTGCTTGCTTTCTTCTTATGTTAGACTTCTATTTTTGTAAAAGCAATATCACATTGTACCTCACTGAGAATTCAAAGCAAATCTTTTCCCAAAACTTTTATTTTCTAACTCAGCTATTATTCAGGGGTATTAATTTCTTTGACTTTTACTGCCAGTGGTTTTCCCCCAGCATCACTAACTCTAGCAGTATGTTTTGTTTTGCTTTGTATTTTATTAGTGTTGCTAATTTATGGTTAAAAGAAGTATTAAGTATTAAAGTTCTTATGTACAAAGTATAAAAGCTGTAGGAATTTTCTGATTTGATTTTCTAATAATAGCTCCCTAGATTTGCCAGAGGCATTGGAATGAAGTTTTGATGATGAACCATCTTGGAAAAAAGGGCAACACACTAGAAATAAGAAACATAAAAAATAAAAGTAGAGGTGCGTTCCGAAACCATGGAACTCTGGCATGCTAAAATTCAGACCTATAGAAGAGCAAATGCTCTACTTTCTGAGGATATTAAAAAGTAAAAGAAGTTGAATCTATATCTCTTTCTCAGTTATAAATAGATCATCACATTAATGACATTAGAAATGTAAAACCATTGAAAATATAGTATTGAAATATCAAGTTAATTAAATAATTGAACCACTGTTAAAATTAATTAAGCATCGATAAAAGAAATTGAATAAGAAACAAATAAATGAAAAGATATTTTGTATTCATATATTGGAAGAAGTAATATTGTGAAAATTTCTATTCTACCAAAGCTATCTATAGATTCAATGAAATACCTATCAAAATGCTGATAGCATTTTTCATAGAAGTAGAAAAAATTCTAAAATTCCCATGGAATTACAAAACATGCCAAATAGCCAAAGCAATCTGGAGCAAGAAGAACAAAGGTGGGATAATCCCACTGCCTGGTTTCAAAATATACTACAAACCTATAATAATCAAACAGCATGATACTGGCATAAAAACAGACATGTAAACCAGTGTAACAGAACAGAGAGACTAGTAATAAATCCATGCATTTAGAGTTAATTGATCTTTGACAAAGATGCCAAATATCTTCATTATACAGCAGAAATTAGGGTTAAAGACAACTGTTAGGGTTGAAGACAGATTTTATTTTATAATTCATTGATTAAGAATTTACTAATAAATAGGCCTAAGGACACAGAAGCAGTAATCTAGTAAATTCAAAGCTTCATGATATTTTCTCAAATAATGAGTTGCACGTTTTAATTCATTAGGTCTATTGGTATGTGAGACTGTGCATTTAATGCAGACAATTTCTGCTGTATAATGAAGATATTTGTACAAAGTATCAAAGACGCCAAGAAGACACAGTGAAAAAAGGGTAGCATCTTTAATAAATGGTATTGAGAAAAATGGATAGCCATATGCAGAAGAATGAAATTGGACACTTATGTCACACCATATACAAAAATCAACTCAAAATGGATTTAAGATTTTTTTAATACTTTTTTTAATAACTACAGGGGCACGCTGCCATGCCCAGCCAACTTTTTGTATTTTAGTAGAGAGGGGATTTCACCATGTTACCCAGGCTGGTCTCGAACTCCTGAGCTCAGGTAATCCGCCCACTTCAGCCTCCCAAAGTGCTGGGATTACAGGCATGAGCCACTGCGCCCAGTCCGGAAACATTCTTAGCAGATAGAAAGCCAATGCGAGGAGGGGTGAAACTTACATGACTGTTTGGCTTTCAAATTATAAATTGCAATATATACCAAAACATCTGTGTGTGTAGTCAAGTATTAAAAAAAAAATCTTACATATGCTGGCTTCTGTACTGCAGGAATGGGCACAGACTGGCTCCCTGGTCTGACTATGTAATGACACCAGCTCTATGTTCATCTTCACTTTTAGATATTAATGATCAGATAAAAGGCTCAATTTCAGTGGAACTAAGAGATGGAGTGGATACTGATCTAAAGAAGTGTCGGTAACATACTGATTATCTAAGTTTTTATTAACTTAAGAGAAAAGAAAAGGGAAGAAGGAAGATATTTGGGGTACACAAACATTATCAAGCCTCAAATAACACATGGCAGATGATCTCTCAGTGCTTCTAGATTCTAAATTTACCTTTCTTCTCAGTGTAAGCTGAAATGTTACCAAATAAAAAGTATTCTCATAAGTCTTCAAGTATTCTGACTTTGATTACATCATTTTTGTCTTTACATAGTTGTAGTAAAAGACAAATTTGCCAACATTTATGAAGAACTATTGTTTCTGTCAACGGGATCAAAATAATTTGTTAATGATCTTTAAGTAAATATATTTCTACTGCCACTCATTCCAGAGAATGCTAAATAAAAACAGTTGTTTCTGGAAGGATCACTTCAATCTAAATCAAACCTGCTATTTGGAGTGCTCATTATTACAACTGAAAATGTAAGGAGCATATATAAAATAACTTTGTTTTATCTGTTAACATTCTCCAGACTGGCAGCCCAAAGGAACCTTATTAAGTTGGAGTCACTGTGTTGGAGGATGAATTCTGATCATTTATTTGCCCTTGAGTATACTCACAAACCATCCCTATTAGTTTCTATTGCTGTACAAAAGCATTGCTCCAAACGTACTTGCTTAAAACAGCAGGTATTTATTTTCTCACTGGTTCTGTGGCTTGAAATCTGAGTACCACCTAGCTGAGTGTTGGCTAGGGCTGAAGTCTTAGCTGAGGTTCACCATAGTAAGATTTGCTACTAAGTTCACTCAGGTGATTGGCAGAATTCATTTCTTTGTGGGTGTTGAAGGTTTCTTGGTTTTTTGCTTGTTTGTTTTCTGTTTCTTGTTTTGTTTTGTTTTGTTGTTGTTACTGTTTGGTTTTTGCTGGCTTTCAACAGAAGGCTACTTTCAGCTTCTAGAAGCTGTCCAAGTTTTCTTGACATGAGCAATCACTCAGCATAGCCACTTGTTTCCTTAAAGCCACAAAAGGAAAGGAAGACACTCTAGCAAGATGCCATCAATGACCATGTATGCATGATCAGATACGTCTGCTGCATTCTATTGGTTAGAAGCACATCACAGAAAGTACACACCTTAAAAGGAGAGGATCACACAACAACACGAACATCAGGAGTTGGGATAATGGCATCTACCTTTACAATCAGCCTACCACACCATTCATACATATATTTTTATCCAACATTCCAATAATGTTAATAGTCTGCTGAAAAAATTGTCTAGTGTACCATTTGATAGAATAACACATTGAAGTCTAATTTATACAAACATTTATGCCTTAGACATTTATCCTATGTTATAATCTAAGCAAAACTCTGAAAAGACTGTGACCCAGAATTCTATTTTAAAGTTCTGTAGGAACTTCAATTTTTATTTTCACAGATGTGGAAGAAAAATTTAATGATAATCACATTGAAAAATCTCATCAATCTACCTTTTGAAGTAGGAAAGGTAAATGAATACAAATACAAATGCAGAAATTATCTGCATTAAATGCACAGTCTCACATACCAATAGACCTAATGAATTAAAACGTGCAACTCATTATTTGAGAAAATATCATGAAGCTTTGAATTTACTAGATTACTGGTTCTGTGTCCTTAGGCCTATTTATTAGTAAATTCTTAATGAATTATAAAGTAAAATCTGTCTTCAGCCCTAACACAAAATTATGAACTCAAGGATTCTGATAATGAACGCTCTTTTTTATTGACATTTAATTGAACCATAATTTTTTGAATATATAAACTTCAAAATATTATCAAAATACTAAAATAAAGATATCTGTCATTGTGTTTATTCTTTCTATATATATCTGAAAATTCAGTTATGCATTTAAATCACCATGGCTTCCAATTTCTCTAACCTAATATTTTTATATTTATTTATTTTAATTTTTTTCTCTGACCTAATATCTTCTTCTTGTACCACAAGACATGACTCCTACTGTATATGTCTTGATTTCCAGATTTGTTCACTACAGAGAAGTCAATTAATGCAGCTTGGTTTTGTTTCCTTGCTGACAATCTTTTAGAAATTTTGGGTTCCCTTTTGGATGAAATCTGAATTTATTCCATTAGTTTCTGTAGTCCTGTATAATCGAGTCCTTTATAAATGTTTCCCTGCTTCTCACCTTGTTTAATGTGCTACAGTTGTATGATTCCAACTTCTCAAAGAATCATCTTCCTTACCACCTCACTGACCTAACACTTCTTTTATTCTTTTCCTGGATAATTGCATCAAACTCTACAGACCTCAGGATATGTTACTTTGTATAACTAGCATTCCAAAGATAAAGGGGGTATCAGGGCTGATCGATTTAGAAAGTCAACATTGGTAAGATGCTTCACTGTGATAGGCATGTGAAAACCATCATCTCTGAAGAATAAACTAGTTATAGTAAACTTGTACAATTTAAATGTAGATATGGCATAATTCCATGGTGAACAAATTATAATTATTATCAAAAAATTAGATAATTAAAAGGAGACATATCTTCTAGAAATTATTCCTCTTTACATTAGTAAACATTCCAATGTTGATATATTCACATTTTATATTAAACCAGTTCATAATATTTATAGTGTTTCAAAAATTACTTTTTTAGAATTATTACAAAATATTAAATATAAAATATGTTTTCATATATCCAAGTTCATTAATATAGTTTTACCTTTTATCATTGAAAAATAGTCCCTTGGGTCATAATTTATTTAAACCTACTCTTTTTGGTTGAACTTTTTCCTTAAAATTTTCCTATTTTTAACAGTACTGTACTGAACATTCTTATAGGTAAATATTTTTGTATGCACTTTTTTCTTAAAATCACTACCTAAAGATTAAATTAATGGGGCAGATGGCATATATATATATTTTAAGCAATCAGAAATGATAATATTAATTTATACTCTAATAGTTTGTAAAGTAATTTTGAATCCAGTAAATCCTCGAAAACTTGAGCCTGAGTTACTTGTAGGTTAATCAAAATGCAAAGAGGGCAAATGACAAATTCAAGTATAATTTTAAGAGAAATTAATTTCAAATACCTTGATATTTTATAACATTCTCTCTACAAAATAGAATAATAACATGATTAATTTATATAATATTTCAAACAACTACAGAGACTCAGCAGTTAAAGTATGTAATAGATTAGAGAGATATTAAGTGGAAAAAGACAATCAGCTCGCTAGCTACCCTCACGGTTGAATTAATGTAATAATTTTGCCAACATCTTAAATTCTATAGTCTCAAAAATCTTATTTAAAAATTATGTGTACATAGTAGGTATATGTATTTATGAAATACATGCAATATTTTGATATAGGCATACAATGCATAATAATCCCATCAGGGTGATTATGGTCAACAATAACTTGTTGTACATTTTAAAATAACTCAAAAATCTTATTTTGACAGAATGCTAGGGGCCAGTTTATCCATATGTCAGGATAGATTCCAATTATTTATGTCCAGCCAGTGGATTAAAAGAACATAATCATTACAGACAGTTTAAAAAATATCTATGTTATCTGACCCATCTAATTAATCTTTAGATAGTTACTTTAAGAAAAAAAAGTGCACCCAAAAATATTAACCTATAAGCATGTTCAGTGCAGTACTGTTAAAAATAACATAATTTTGTAATTTTTAAAATCATTCTTATAATTTTCACAACCTGTCATAAGTATGGTAGAGATACAATCAGATATATTTACATAAACATCATTTCTGTATTCCTTCCTAACTGCAGACCTGCTGAGAGTGTCAAGTTTTAGTAAAATAAGAAGAGTTATTTTATAGCAGGCTATTATGTATGTCATGATGATGTTTAATGAAATCTGCCACCCTGAAGGAGAACATTTAGGAGTGAGTCGATACATAGAATATGACTTTTCCCTAGAAGTTCACAGGAACGACAAAGCGCTGTTGCAAATGTCAAGATGTTCAGTGGTCTAAGTGATATCCTCTTTCCTTTGCACCACGTATTTTCAGAAGTTTATGTGTTATGCCAAGGTTTGTCATATGTGAATGACGTTTTTCAATGCTTTATTTTGTAAAAGTATTTCATATGCAAGCCATTTTAATTTTATAATAGCTATCCTAATCAAAGAGACATATCTGCTTTAATAATATATATTACTGTTCTGTGTCACAGGAATGCAGCTTAATTTATTTAATCACCTGTGTAAAATAGCATCCATAAGAGAATTGTGGGGACAGTATTCCAAAGCACCATATATGATATTTTCCACTGGTTTAGATTGCCTGTGTTAATATTATTCATCAATATAAATGATCAAGAGTTGCAGTATTGATTGGTATTGATGTCAAGAAAGCAAAATGAGAGGCAACCTAAATTGCATGAATAAAAAAGGATTTATGGCAAACATTTAAGCATAGGAGTAAATGTGAAACCCATTTCAAAGGAAACAAATTAGCAAATGGTTTAACTGACAGAAAGCTCTGTGTAAATAATGGCTGCATATTTTTTTCACTGTTCATTTGAATAATAAAGCCACTGACATTGGTAATCAGTGGTTTACCTCTAGATTTTTACAAGTAAGAGAGTTGTTGAAATAAAACTCCAAATGCTACGGCATGTCTGAGATCAAGATTTTCAGTTGATGTTCATTGATTTCGTATTGTAACACTGATTTTGTTAATGTAATTTTTCAATAAGATCCATTTCTTATTAATATAAAAGGGTTAACATAATTAAAAAAGAATCATATATAGTTCATTCTAACTTAAGATCAGGCCTAATGTATTCTATTCTGTAGTGATTATTGACACTCTGAAAAATACAACTGGGAACTAAATGTGCCATAGGATGACATTAAGAAAAAATATAACAAAAACAAGTATTTCTAAAATCAAATTAAGAGATGATTTTGATTAAATTTTCAAAGCAGACCCAATCAATTGTTGACAATAAACATTTAATCTGTCAAGGGTTTAGCTATACAAGCTTGTGGTGGATGAGTTACATGTGATAAAATTTTATTTGCCAGAAAGATGAATTCTCAAATTCCCATCTTTGCATTCATTGATTATATTCTCTAGAAATGAATCTGGGGATTCTTTTAGTCCCAGTTCCGTGGATAGTTATTGACTTTTAGATAGTAATGAACACTAATTAGATAAGATTGTTCCTTGTGGTAAAACAATAGCTTGAGGGAAAAAAATAATATTTGCATGCTTCATTGAGGACCAGAAAAGGATATTATACATTGCATTATTTTGTACTCTTGCTTCACAAATCCCTGAATGAAGAACTAATAAAGGTGCATATGCATTTTCCTATTTTTTTATGTAGTATTACTTAACTGATGGATGTACACTAGTTATGCTGTCTTTATAATAGTTTATTTTAAAGCTTATTTGTTTAGGATTCTGTTTTTCACTACTACATTGGACACTGAACTAGGCATCTAAATAAAAGAATGGATTAATTAATGATTTTTTACTCTGTAATTTGAATTATGAATTGTATCATTGAAAACAAGCAAGCATCAAATGCCTCACAGGGTAAGCTGGTAGTACAAAATTAAACTTTCATTTTCTTGAATTCCAAGTTATTATGTTATTCTATACACTGCATAGAAACTTTTCCTCCCTATAAGAATTTTACAATTTATTTTAATTTTTCTTTTTATTAATATTATTTAATTAAGAATTCATAATTTTACATACCTGTGTGACTCAATATGATGTTTCCGTATAGGTGTATAATATGTAATAATTAAATCAAGCCGATTATCAGAGCCATAGCCTCACTTCTTTTTTATGATGAGTTATGAGAAAAGTACCTTCTAGGCCATGGTGACTAGAGGAGGAATAGATGTCCCTAAAAACCTAAACATCCCAGAACATATTTGAGAACATAATGAAAATAAAAACAGTTTCATTACACACAGCAGACAAATAGCTGAAAAATTATCTTAAAAGCAACTTAGAGGCAGGTAGCGAGACAGATCTCTGGAGTTGTCCTGCTGCTACCCAGTAATGCCCTGTATGTAAGTTGTAACTAAGTCATGTACTCAGCAAGCTAGCCTTGTCTGAGTCATTCCTTTTTTTCTTGGTTTCTTTCTAGTCTGGGGGTCCTTGCCTGGGGAGATGTTACATTCCTTGGTTTTTCTCATAATAGCATCATGTGAGATTGTGCTTAGAGGGAGCTCCAGTTTGCACTATCTTAACATACTTGCTTCAAAGGAATGACAGATACTTTTTTCCTACTATTTATATCTAACATCAAAGGGAAAAGCTCTGACTGGTCCAAGTTGGACTTCATGTCCATTCCTAGCTCAATATGTGTAACTAGAGGTCACACGATTGTCCAGCAATTAATCACAAGCTTGTCACTGTGGTGATGTGACCTCCAGTGTAACAAGAACCATACTAGGTGGTGAATGGATTATTTCATAAAAGAAGCAGGACTGCTGCACATAGAAAAGAGATGACAAGATAATCTTCAGGAGAGAGCAACTATGTCTCCAAATGTTGTTATTAGTTTTATGTATTAGAAGTTTCAAACAATCCCAGTTGTGTGGACACAGACAGTACACAATTTATGAAGGCAAACATAGATAGTAGAGTACTATATTATAGTAGAGTACTATGCTACTAACAATAATGTACATACAAATATCACATAATAGTTTTCAAAGTGATTTAATTAGTTTTGTATCCCTGTGAATTCAGGAGAGTGCTAAATATATGGTGGTGCAAAGTCTAAAGTTCCTGTCTTAAAAAAATCAAAAGTAATGCCTTAGTATTTATGCTCTCTTGGACAAACAACTAAACTCTTCAGAACTTCATTTACGAATTGGGAGTAGTAATGGTTGTAACTTCATGGATTTGCAATTAAGATTGAATAGGCAAATATATGCAAAGTGCTTTGAAATGTGCCTGACACATATTGAGCACTTAGAAAAGTTTACCTATTATTATTATTATAATTATATTTCTGTCGTCACGATTTAATCACATGGCCTTGTTATCCTTGCCACATTGGATTGAAAACCAAAATCAGCTTGTTGTCTAAAGACTACCATTGACAGATTAGGGAACTGATAGCTTCTTTTACTAAGGTGTCTAGTGAAGTAAATCTTCCCAACATATGGTGACTTTCCAGTCAGCCTCAGATTCCCAAGAGGTTCTGAGTATAAAATTCACATAGGAAATGCAGCAAATTTAGAAAGAATTACACAAGCAGGAAGAAAATAAGACCCAGAGAGAAGCTGAAGTACACATCAGAGGAGTCAGGAGACTAGGAAAGAATTAATACTTAGTTCAGAGGGGATGACAAAACAATGTGAGTAACCAAACATATTGTAGATTTATTATTCAACTCTGAAATAAATAAATTATACTTAATTTATTTATCAGCTTATAAAACTGTTATATCCTTGCCATTAGCTCTTATAACCTAAAAGAAAGAGGTTTTTGTTTCCTAAAATACTAGAGAGCCGGAATAGGAACAGCTCTGGTCTACAGCTCCCAGCGTGAGCGACGCAGAAGACAGGTGATTTCTACATTTCCATCTGAGGTACCGGGTTCATCTCACTAGGGAGTGCCAAACAGTGGGTGCAGGACAGTCGGTGCAGCGCACTGTGCTCTAGCCGAAGCAGGGCGAGGCATTGCCTCACTCGGGAAGCACAAGGGGTCAGGGAGTTCCCTTTCCTAGTCAAAGAAAGGGGTGACAGACGGCACCTGGAAAATCAGGTCACTCCCACCCTTATACTGCGCTTTTCCAATGGGCTTGGAAAACGGCACACCAGGAGGTTGTGTCCTGCACCTGGCTCGGAGGGTCCTACGCCCACGGACTCTCGCTGATTGCTAGCACAGCAGTCTGAGATCAAATTGCAAGGTGGCAGCAAGGCTGCGGGAGGGGCGCCCGCCATTGCCCAGGCTTGCTTAGGTAAACAAAGCAGCCAGGAAAACTCGAACTGGGTGGAGCCCACCACAGCTCAAGGAGGCCTGCCTGCCTCTGTAAGGCTCCACCTCTGGGGGCAGGGCACAGACAAACAAAAATTCAGCAGGAAACTCTGCAGACTTAAATGTCACTGTCTGACAGCTTTGAAGAGAGTAGTGGTTCTCCCAGCACGCAGCTGGAGATCTGAGAATGGACAGACTGCCTCCTAAAGTAGGACCCTGACCCCCGAGCAGCCTAACTGGGAGGCACCCCCCATTAGGGACAGACTGACACCTCACTCGGCCGGGTACTCCTCTGAGACAAAACTTCCAGAGGAACAATCAGACAGCTGAATTTGCGGCTCACGAAAATCCGCTGTTCTGCAGCCACCACTGCTGACACCCAGCCAAACAGGGTCTGGAGTGGACCTCTAGCAAACTCCAACAGACCTGCAGCTGAGGGTCCTGTCTGTTAGAAGGAAAACTAACAAACAGAAAAGATACTCACACAAAAAACCCATCTGTACATCACCATCATGAAAGACCAAAAGTAGAAAACACTACAAAGATGGGGAGAAAACAGAGCAGAAAAACCGGAAACTCTAAAAAGCAGAGCACCTCTCCTCCTCCAAAGGAACGCAGTTCCTCACCTGCAATGGAACAAAGCTGGATGGAGAATGACGTTGACGAGTTGAGAGAAGAAGGCTTCAGATGATCAAACTACTCTGAGCTACAGGAGGAAATTCAAACCAATGGCAAAGAAGTTAAAAACTTTGAAAAAAAATGAGACAAATGTTTAACTAAAATAACCAATGAAGAGAAGTGCTTAAAGGACCTGATGGAGCTGAAAGCCAAGTTTCAAGAACTACGTGAAGACTGCAGAAGCCTCAGTAGCTGATGCCATCAACTGGAAGAAAGGATATCAGTGATGGAAGATGAAATGAATGAAATGAAGTTAGAAGGGAAGTTTAGAGAAAAAAGAATAAAAAGAAATGAACAAAGCCTCCAAGAAATATGGGACTATGCGAAAAGACCAAACCTACGTCTGACTGGTGTACCTGAAAGTGATGGGGAGAATGGAACCAAGTTGGAAAACACTCTGCAAGATATTATCCAGGGGAACTTCCCCAATCTAGCAAGGCAGGCCAACATTCAGATTCAGGAAATACAGAGAACAACACAAAGATACGCCTTGAGAAGCGCAACTCCAAGACACATAATTGTCAGATTCACCAAAGTTGAAATGAAGGAAAAAATGTTAAGGGTGGCCAGAGAGAAAGGTCGGGTTACCCACAAAGGGAAGCCCATCAGACTAAGGGCGGATCTCTCGGCAGAAACTCCACAAGCCAGAAGAGAGTGGGGGCCGATATTCAACATTCTTGAAGAAAAGAATTTTCAACCCAGAATTTCATATCCAGCCAAACTAAGCTTCATAAGTGAAGGAGAAATCAAATACTTTACAGACAAGCAAATGCTGAGTGATTTTGTCACCACCAGGCCTGCCCTAAAAGAGCTCCTGAAGGAAGCACTAAACATGGAAAGGAACAACCAGCACCAGCCACTGCAAAAACATGCCAAATTGTAAAGACCATCGAGGCTAGGAAGAAACCACATCAACTAACGACCAAAATAACCAACTAACATCATAATGACAGGATCAAATTCACACATAACAATATTAACTTTAAATGTAAATGGGCTAAATGCTCCAATTAAAAGACACAGACTGGCAAATTGGATAAGGAGTCAAGACCCATCAGTGTGTTGTGTTCAGGAAACCCATCTCACGTGCAGAGACAAACATAGACTCAAAATAAAGGGATGGAGGAAGATCTACCAAGCAAATGGAAAACAAAAAAAGGCAGGGGTTGCAATCCTAGTCTCTGATAAAATAGACTTTAAACCAACAAAGATCAAAAGAGACAAAGAAGGCCATTACATAATGGTAAAGGGATCAATTCAACAAGAAGAGCTAACTATCCTAAATATATATGCACCCAATACAGGAGCACCGCAAGTCCTGAGTGACCTACAAAGAGACTAAGACTCCCACACAATAATAATGGGAGATGTTAACACCCCACTGTCAACATTAGACAGTTCAACGAGACAGAAAGTTAACAAGGATACCCAGGAATTGAACTCAGCTCTGTACCAAGCGGACCTAATAGATATCTAAAGAACTCTCCACCCAAATCAACAGAATATACATTTTTTTCAGCACCACACCACACCTATTTCAAAATTGACCACATAGTGGGAAGTAAAGCTCTTCTCAGCAAATGTGAAAGAAAAGAAATTATAACAAACTGTCTCTCAGACCACAGTGCAATCAAACTAGAACTCAGGATTAAGAAACCCACTCAAAACCACTCAACTACATCGAAACTGAACAACCTGCTCCTGAATGACTACTGGGTACATAACAAAATGAAGGCAGAAATAAAGATGTTCTTTGGGCCGGGCACGGTGGCTCACGCTTGTAATCCCAGCACTTTGGGAGGCCAAGGCAGGCGGATCACGAGGTCAGGAGATCGAGACCACGGTGAAACCCCGTCTCTACTAAAAAATACAAAAAATTAGCCGGGCATGGTCACGGGCGCCTGTAGTCCCAGCTACTCCGAGAGGCTGAGGCAGGAGAATGGCGTGAACCTGGGAGGCGGAGCTTGCAGTGTGTCAAGATTGCACCACTGCACTCCAGCCTGGGCGACAGAGAGAGATTCCGTCTCAAAAAAAAAAAACAAAAAAACAAAAAAAGAAGATGTTCTTTGAAACCAATGAGAACAAAGACACAACATTCCAGAATCTCTGGGACACATTCAAAGCAGTGTGTAGAGGGAAATTTATAGCACTAAATGCCCACAAGAGAAAGCAGGAAAGATCCAAAATTGACACCCTAACATCACAATTAAAAGGACTAGAAAAGCAAGAGCAAACATATTCTAAAGCTAGCAGAAGGCAAGAAATAACTAAAATCAGAGCAGAACTGAAGGAAATAGAGACACAAAAAACCCTTCAAAAAATTAATGAATCCAGGAGCTGGTTTTTTGAAAAGATCAACAAAATTGATAGACCACTAGCAAGACTAATAAAGAAGAAAAGAGAGAAGAGTCAAATAGACGCAATAAAAAATGATAAAGGGGATATCACCACTGATCCCACAGAAATGCAATCTACCATCAGAGAATACTACAAACACCTCTACACAAATAAACTAGAAAATCTAGAAGAAATGGACAAATTCCTCGACACATACACACTCCCAAGACTAAATCAGGAAGAAGTTGAATCTCTGAATAGACCAATAACAGGCTCTGAAATTGTGGCAATAATCAATAGCTTACCAACCAAAAAGAGTCCAGGACCTGATGGATTCACAGCCGAATTCTACCAGAGGTACAAGGAGGAACTGGTACCATTCCTTCTGAAACTATTCCAATCAATAGAAAAAGAGGGAATCCTCCCTAACACATTTTATGAAGCCAGCATCATCCTGATACCAAAGCCAGGCAGAGACACAACCAAAAAAGAGAATTTTAGACCAATATCCTTGATGAACATTGATGCAAAAATCCTCAATAAAATACTGACAAACCAAATCCAGCAGCACATCAAAAAGCTTATCCACCATGATCAGGTGGGCGTCATCCCTGGGATGCAAGGCTGGTTCAACATACGCAAATCAATAAATGTAATCCAGCATATAAACAGAACCAAAGACAAAAACCACATGATTATCTCAATTGATGCAGAAAAGGCCTTTGACAAAATTCAACAACCTTCATGCTAAAAACTCTTAATAAATTAGATATTGATGGGAGGTATCTCAAAATAATAAGAGCTATCTATGACAAACCCACAGCCAATATCATACTGAATGGGCAAAAACTGGAAGCATTCCCTTTGAAAACTGGCACAAGACAGGGATGCCCTTTCTCACCACTCCTATTCAACATAGTGCTGGAAGTTCTGGCCAGGGCAATCAGGCAGGAGAAGAAAATAAAGGGTATTCGATTAGGAAAAGAGGAAGTCAAACTGTTCCTGTTTGCAGATGACATGATTGTATATCTAGAAAACCCCATTGTCTCAGCCCAAAATCTCTTCAAGCTGATAAGCAACTTCAGCAAAGTCTCAGGATACAAAATCAATGTACAAAAATCACAAGCATTCTTGTACACTAATAACAGACAAACAGAGAGCCAAATCATGAGTGAACTCCCATTCACAATTGCTTCAAAGAGAATAAAATACCTAGGAATCCAACTTACAAGGGACGTGAAGGACCTCTTCAAGGAGAACTACAAACCACTGCTCAATGAAATAAAAGAGGATACAAACAAATGGAAGAACATTCCATGCTCATGGGTTGGAAGAATCAATATCGTGAAAATGGCCATACTGCCCAAGGTAATTTATAGATTCAATGCCATCCCCATCAAGCTACCAATGACTTTCTTCACAGAATTGGAAAAAACTACCTCAAAGTTCATATGGCACTAAAAAAGAGCCCACATTGCCAAGTCAATCCTAAGCCAAAAGAACAAAGCTGGAGGCATCACACTACCTGACTTCAAACTATACTACAAGGCTACAGTAACCAAAACAGCATGGTACTTGTACCAAAACAGAGACATAGATCAATGGAACAGAACAGAGCCCTCAGAAATGATGCCACATATCTACAACTATCTGATCTTTGACAAACCTGACAAAAACAAGCAATGGGGAAAGGATTCCTTATTTAATAAATGGTGCTGGGAAAACTGGCTAGCCATATATAGAAAGCTGAAACTGGATCCCTTCCTTACACCTTATACAAAAATTAATTCAAGATGGATTAAAGACTTACATGTTAGGCCTAAAACCATAAAAACCCTAGAAGAAAACCTAGGCAATACCATTCAGGACATAGGCATGGGGAAGGACTTCATGTCTAAAACATCAAAAGCAATGGCAACAAAAGCCAAAATTCACAAATGGGATCTAATTAAACTAAAGAGCCTCTGCACTGCAAAAGAAACTACCATCAGAGTGAACAGGCGACCTACACAATGGGAGAAAAATTTTGCAACCTACTCATCTGACAAAGGGCTAATACCCAGAATCTACAATGAACTCAAACAAATTTACAAGAAAAAAGCAAACAACCCCATTAAAAAGTGGGCGAAGGACATGAACAGACACTTCTCAAAAGAAGATGTTTATGCAGCCAAAAAACACATGAAAAAATGCTCATCATCACCGGCCATCAGAGAAATGCAAATCAAAACCACAATGAGATACCATCTCACACCAGTTAGAATGGCCATCATTAAAAAGTCAAGAAACAACAGGTGCTGGAGAGGATGTGGAGAAATAGGAACACTTTGACACTGTTGGTGGGACTGTAAACTAGTTCAACCATTGTGGAAGTCAGTGTGGCGATTTCTTCAGGGATCTAGAACTAGATATACCATTTGACCCAGCCATCCCATTACTGGGTATATACCCAAAGGACTATAAATCATGCTGCTATAAAGACACATGCACATGTATGTTTATTGCGGCACTATTCACAATAGCAAAGAGTTGGAACCAACCAAAATGTCCAACAACGATAGACTGGATTAAGAAAATGTGGCACATATACACCATGGATGATGATTCATGTCCTTTGTAGGGACATGGATGAAATGAAAATATCTTCTCAGTAAATACCAAGGACTTCTCACTCATAGGTGGGAATTGAACAATGAGAACACATGGACACAAGAAGGGGAACATCACACTCCGGGGACTGTTGTGGGGTGGGGGGAGGGGTGAAGGACAGCATTAGGTGATATACCTAATGCCAAATGAGGACTTAATGGGTGCAGCAAACCAACATGTCACATGGATACATATGTAACAAACCTGCACATTGTGCACATGTACCCTTAAACTTAAAGTATGATGTTAATAATAATAATAATAATAAATTAAAATGAATAAAATAAATAAAAATAAAATAAAATACTAGAGAGCCAAACTGACACTATTTCATTTGTTATCACAGTGACCAAGACATAGCCTAGTGATGGAGGACGAATACTATAGCCATACATCCATATTCTCAATATATCAATCCTGATTACTCCCAAAAAGCCCGAAATTTTCTTTCACTTCAGGAAACCAAGGTCATTAAGTTGGTATTTACCACACCAATGACTCATATATAAAAGTGTACACATATTCTTGGGAAGCTACAATCTGTAATTGTATTGTTTTTAAATAAATGGGCACAAAACCTTTTAATTCCATTGCATTTAGTGATTTTGAGATTGCTTTCCTACAGCACACTCCTTTTTTGTCAGAGGAATACAGAAGCATTTTGGGAGAATTATCTTCTACCCTGGAGATGGAACAAGACAGACATGACCTAGTGGTTCTTGGAGAAATATAAAAAGACAGAACTTCCCCAGGGCCATCCTGGTCAGCATCCACCTGCTGGAGTTGACCTACCAGGTTTACAATTTTAAAAAAGAGAAAGTAACACTTAGCCTGTATGTATATCTACACTTGAGGTATAGTGAATAGAGAATGATATTAGAAGATAGAAGCCTGGCTATATTACTAATTACCTCTATCTCTGAGAAAGTAATTTAATCTCCCTGGTCTTCAATTTCCTAATTACTAATGAGATATGGTTGTAAAAGATTGTCTATAATAAACCCTCCAACTCTTCAAATCTGTAAATTAGCTTGTCAACCCATGACATATCCAAATAAACCTGAAGAAGTTATTATGCTGAGCACAGTTTTATTCCAGGGACTTGTTTAACTCAAGCAAGCAATCATGTTCTGACTCTGGCGATTTTAAAAATTGATATATACACTCAGCTGAGATGTTGAGAGTTGAGTTATATATTGTATCATCGTTTGAAATGGGCATAGATTTCACAGTATTAAATATTTCCAGTACTACATTGACACATTATACAAATATGTAACTATTTATATATTTTATAAATTATTTCAAAAATTCGGGGAGTTTTAATTTGATATACTTTTGTAACTTGAGATGAAAAGACCTTTCTCTGAATCAAGTTTTAGTTTTTTTTTTTGCTTCTACTAATTATTACACTGAAAAAAAAAAAAAAAAACTGTGCCTAGGTAAAATGAATGGTTTGGAGCTTACTTTATATATTTTAGTTGCTGTGGAATTTCAACACATGTGTAATATGATTTTTCAATGGCTATATAAGACTTGAGTTTAAGTCCCAGTTCGGCCTTTAGTATTTCTTTCCATCTGATAGCAGTCTCCTTTTTCTTACTAACAAGTTTCCTTAGGCAAAAGACAAACAACAAAAAAATAGGGAAGTAAAGCTTAATGTTAGAAAGCAAAGGAAGGAATTAAGTCAACAGAGTAGAGGGAAATGCATCACATTTAGCATTTCTTACCTTTTCTCATGCACTTCTTAAACCCTCTTTATTTCATGAGATCACCTGATAGTAAGTTTGGAGGTAGTCTTCTCCTCACTTCTTAGTATTCTTACAACCAGAATTGCGCTTCCATTGTTTTAACTACAAAATAACATCTTGCAGCAGTTATATTTCTGAATTTTCACCACACTAAAATTTTACAGTATTTGAAGACACAAAATGGATCACATTTGTATTTGTATATCCCAGCATGCTTCCTTAGTTAAAATTAAAACTCAATGAATATTTGTAAATTATACGAACCTGGAAGTCCAGAGGCTTAATTTTCTCTGTCGATATTCAACTCTTTCTCAGAGTGTCTGACTCAGTTTAGAATAGAGAATATTTAATGGTTCATTTTGTGAGGCAGATTTATGTACTTGTCAGCATTGCTTTGTAATAAGTAACCCCCAAAGCTTAGCTAGTTGCAATTATGGTCATTTCTTGCTCAATTCACATGACACCATCTGCAGTTCAACTATAACTGCTGCCCTTGCAGCTTTTGTTAGTAGTGCTTGACACAGCTCCCAGTGAATTTTATGTCTGGAAAGAGGGCAGCCCTATTGTGAACAAGCCAATTACCATAGCAAAAAGGAAGAAAGCAGGGCTGAGCTCAATCACAAAATGTAATTTCAAGTTTCTTCTTGAATGTGTCACTTTAGCTCATGTTCCATAAACAAAGCAAATTACGCGGCCAAGCCCAAGTTAAAGAGGCAAAGATCTCACATGGCAATGAGTGTATTATATAATTCTATAACTGAAAAAAAATGGAGTCGAAAATTGTCAAGAATGCAACAGAACAATTTCCACACTCCTGGAGACAAATATTCATTTTCCTCCTTTTCATATTCAAAATACATATTTTCCTCACCTCCCCCCAAAGAAGGCACCATCACATTCTTATGCCATCAGCTCATCAGGCTCAAAGTCAGAGGTCATGACCATCTACACAGAAGTTACAAATGTGGTTTATCTAAATATGGAGACATATGGACTAAAAAGAGAAATTATTTTCCTACACACACAGCCAATGCACATCAACAGGATGAAGGATAACCACCGTAAACATCTGCATTCAGAAAGGGAAAGAAAGGGAGGCAGACAGATGTCATTGGTTCATAACAATTCCAAAGCCAGATAGCCCTTGTTTTGAAGGAAGAGAACATTTCTTTGTTATGCTCAAATTCATTTCTGAGAGAAGTAACCCCATACAAATATTGTTGGGGCTCTTTGCTTTTCCATCTGAAATATATTGTTTCTCATTACCCTTCTTGTGACTGTCCCAAGAGGATGATGGTAAACCTGCACTCCTAGAGGGTAGCAGAACTTCTGACTTTTTTTTTCCAGTCTGTAAACATATGGGACATCAATTGACAGTTTACATGCCCCAAATCCCAACAACTTCTAATCCAGCCTGGAATTAAATTTGTCAGTATGAAAGTCTCAAAAAATATAACAATAATTTATTTCTATAGCAGTCTCCCCTTATTCACGGTTATGCTTTTCATGGTTGTAGGTTTCAGTAACCCACAGGCAACCATTGTCTGAAAATATTAAATGAAAGATTGCAGGCAAACAACTCATAAGTTTAAAATTACACACTGTTCAGAGTAGAGTGATGAATTCTCAAGTCATCCAGCTCCCTCCTGCCTGGGATGTGAATCCTTCCTGTGTTCAGCATATTCATGCTGTAGAAGCCACCCACCACCCCTTAGTCACTTAAGTAGCCTTCTTGGTTATCTGTTAACTGTTGTGCTATCACAATGCTTATGTTCCAGAAACCTGTATCTTACTTAATAATGACCCAAAGCACAAGAGTAGTGATGTTGGCATATTGTTATAATTCTTCTGTATTATTGTGAGTTCTATTGTTATTTATTGTTGTTAATCTTGTACTCTTCCTAACTTACACATTAAACTTTATCATAGGTATATTTTTATAGGAAAAAGCATTGTATATATAGGTTTTAGTACTATACAAGGTTTCAGGCATTCACTGGGGATCTTGGAAAGCATCCCCCATGAATAAGCGGGGAACTACTGTATATTCATTATGTACAGGTCAAATTTTCTAAATTAGTTTGTTAATAATGTATCATTTAGATTTCTATGAAACAATTATGTTAGCTGTTTATAAATGTCAGCTTCATGCATTTCTTGCATTAATAGTCTGTTTCTTTTTATTGCCCTCTTGCATTAGATAGGACTCTGGTCTGTGACAAGCAGAAATATTGATACTAGACACATATGACTTTTACCCAATTTTACAGGAAAAGCATTAAATATTTTTCTAGTAACTTACGTTTTAGTTGTACAGTTTTTTGTTGTTGATGTGGTTTTTCAGATTAAAAATGTTCATGTCTGTGCTTATTTTGTTGAGACTTAATTTTTATCATGCCCATTTGTTGAATTTTATCAAAAATGTTTCTGCACCTATTGAAAAAATACTTGTTATTAAGTTGCATATTATATTGAATTACTAGTTGATGTTCAAGTATATTGCATTTTTCATTTATGTGATATTGTCACACATTGTATTATCTATACATGATGCAGTATAGTTTATGTATCATTGGATTTGAATGGCTAATAACTTGTCCAGGACTCCTTGGTTTATTCATGCAATTGTTTATTTAAACATTGTTCTGCAATTTTTCCTTTTTTACCTAGTTTTTTTTTTTTTTGGTCAAATTTTGATATGAAAATTATGCTGGCCTCCTAAAATGAGTTGGCCAGTCTTCCTCTTTGTTAGTTCTTTCTGAGTTTATGCGATTTTAGTGATATTTCTACCGTATTTATTTGTACAAATTTACTTGCAAACCATCTGAGATTTGAATTTGTTGTTTCTGGAAAGTGTTACTTAGAATTCAACTTTCTCATAATATTTTTTAGATCTTTCTTTCTTTCTTTCTTTCTTTCTTTCTTTCTTTCTTTCTTTCTTCTTTCTTTCTTTCTTTCTTTCTTTCTTTCTTTCTTTCTTTCTTTCTTTCTTTCTTCTTTCTTTCTCTTTCTTTCTTTTTTCTTTCTTTCCTTCTTTCTTTCCTTCTTTCTTTCTTTCCTTCTTTCTTTTCTTTCTTTTTCTTTTGACATCCAGCTCCCTGTGAACTTTTCATTGGCCTCCTGCACCCTGCTTCTCCTGGCTTAATGTCTCGGAAGTTTGGTGTTGTTGGTCTCAGACACAACTTTGCCATTCACTATCTGACGGGTGGTGTTTGTATGGTTTGCATGGAGTTGCGTGCTGTCCAGGGAATCACCAAGATTGAAGTCCTCGCCATCTTCCAGCAGGTGGTGGTAGGTGGCGATCTCAGCCTCCAGCTTGACCTTGATGTTCAGCAGGGACTCGTACTCCTGCTCCTGGCGCTACCCCTCTGCCCAGGTCTGTGCCAGCTCTGACTCCAGGTGCAGCAGGATCCCCGTTGAGCTGTTCCATCTGCAGGGTGTAACAGGCTTCCACCTCCCTCAGGCTATTCTCCAAGCTGGCCTTCAGATTTCTCATCAAGTCCGGGTCTATCTACAAGGACTCGACTCTACGTAGCAGCTCCGTGAGCGTCACCTCAGCAGGTCCCACCTCAGCAGACTGTGTGGTGACCACTGTGGTGCTCTCCTCAATCAGCCGAGACCAGTACTTGTCTAGCTCCTATCGGTTCTTCCGAGCCAGCTGGTCATATTGGGCCCGGATGTCTGCCATGATCTTGGCAAGGTCCTGAGATTTGGGGGCATTTGCCTCCACAGTTAACCCAGAGCTGCAATCTGGGCTTGCAGGCCTTTCACTTCCTCTTCGTGGTTCTTCTTCATTAAGAGCAGTTCCTCCTTGAGAGCCTCGATCTGCGTCTCCAGCTGCAGCCGAGTGACATTGGTGTCATCCATGACCTTGAGGAGCCCATGGATGTCGTTCTCTACAAACTGGCGCGCATGACCAGCTCTGTCTCATACTTGACTCTAAAGCCATCAGCAGCGAGTCCGGCATTGTCCATCTGCAGAACGATGGGGACATTGTCTACAGTATTTGCAAAGATCTGAGCCCTCAGGTCCTGAATGGTCTTGAAGTAATGGCTCTAGTCTCTGACCTGGGGTCCCTTCTTCTCCAGATACTCCCGGATTTTGCTCTCCAGCTTCCTGTTGTCGGTCTCCAGGCTCCTCACTCTGTCCAGGTAGGAGGCCAGGCTGTCTTTCAAGTCTTGCATGGTCTCCTTCTTGTTCTGGATGCCTCCCATTCCTGCCAGACCCCTGGCCATTCCCGCGGCCAGGTCCCCGGACCCCATGCCGCCCGGGAAGCTGGTGGAGCGGGACATGGAGATCCAGGAACCAGAGCCCTCGCCTGCATAGACGCTGGCCACGCTGCTGGCAGCTGGGCGCCATAGCTGGGCACCTAGACAGAGCCCAGGGACCCGTAGTTGGTGGAGAAGGTGGAGCAATTGGTGAAGGTCATGCTGTTCGGGGAGGAGAGCGAGAGGACAGGACTCAGGCTTTGCTGATGACCACATTTTCTGTTATTTCTTGAGTTGGTTTTGGTAAGTTGTGTTTTTTTCATGAACTTTGTCTACTTTACCCAAATTGTTATTACATAAGCTTGTTCATGGCATCCTTTATTATCTTTTATTTTATTTCAATTGGTTATATTATCAATTTCTGTATAATAAATTTCACCCACTATAAATCCACAATGCAATGCATTTTTGACCAAAGGCATTTTAAATGAGGAATAAATAGTTTGGTAACATAAATAGTAACATAAACAGTTTGGTAACACACCTTTTTTAAGTCAATTCACTAGCCCTACCTACTGGCTCCAGAAAACCACTAATCTTCTTTATTTTGTGGTGGTTTTGCCTTTTTGAGAATTTCAAATAAATGAAATATGTAATCTTGTGTGTCTGGTTTCTTTCACTTCCAGAATACATTTGATACTCGTGCTCTTTTGTATATCAATACACTAAGTGATGTTTATCACTAAGTACCATTTCACTGAATGAAGATACCACAATTTGCTTAATCATTCATAATTTAGATATACTCACAATTTGTAATGAATATTTGGGTTGTTTACAGTTTGGATCATTATAAATAAAGCTCCTATGAACATTCTCATAGAAGTTTTTCATAAATGTGTTTTCCTTATTCTTGGCTAAAAACCTATAAATTTAATTTCTGGGTTATACAGTAATCATGTCTTTAATTATACAAGAAATTGACAAACTATTTGCACAAGTGGCTGTACCATTTGACATTCCCACTAGCAATATCCAAGAGTTACAGATGCTCCACATCCTTGTCAACACTTACCATTTTCTTTTTAGTACTAACCCACTTGAGAGGGCATGCACTGGCATCTCATATGGTTTTAATATTCATTTCTCTAATGACTGACACTGAGCATTATGTCTATAATGTCATTTTGGGAACTTTTTAATGTCTATAGGATTTCAGGTCATGTTAAATTGTTCGCAAAATGGCAAAAATAATTTTTCCCATCCTGCAAAACCACTTTTTGCCATATAAAGTTGATTTTTTTTTTTTCCCATTGGAAGGTAGAGTTTCTTTACCCTTTGGATCTGGGCTTAAACATGTGACTTGCTTTGGGAAGTTTGCCACTTAGAAATGAGGTATAAACAAATATTAAAATGCTTTGATCAAGTGCACCAATAATCTTTATTTTGATAACTGAAGAATTCATTATTTTTCTGCCCTTAACTTATTGTTCTATCAGCAACATTTGACATTATTTCTCACTCATCTTTGAAACACTTTCAGACTCTATACACATTACTTCTTAAACAGCAACATTGCTTAATTTTCTTGCTATATTTTTGGATCTCCGTACTTCATTTCCTCATCAAAACAACCTTTTGAATTTAGAGTGCACCAGGATATGGTCGTTGGATTTCTTTTCTTTTCTACGGATATTCAGGCCATTTGTGATCTTATTTAGTCTCACAGAGCATAAGGCATCTATCAGTTGATGATTACTAATATATACCTCCATCTCAGATCTCTATGTATGAGCTCTAGGTTCCTATCCATTGCTTACCCAATATATCCATTTAGATGCCTCCTGAATCTCTTAAAATTAACATAAACAAACAAGTTTCTCACCATTTACCTCAAACAAAACATTCTGAAGTCATATAGATCTCAATTACTCTTATCACCATATTCTTGGAGTCATCTTTAATCCCTGTCTTCTTCATGAATTCCATGTCCAGTCTCTCAGCAAATTCTATCTATTGTAGCTTGAAAATATATACAGAATACAACAAACTCTTAATTTCTCTATTGCCACAGCCCTGATACAATCTTCGTCATTCTTGCCTGGATTATTTTGTTGATCATCTAACTCATCCCCCTAATGCTATTCTAATCTTTATATGTCCATTTTCACCCCAGTAACAATAGTACCCTTTTAAACCACGGGGTATATTATGCTACTTTTCATTTTGTAAGACGTACACAATCTGGTCCCCGCCTTACCTCTTTGAATGCATCTACTATTCATCCTCTTACTTTCTCAGGTACAGCTGTAGTGCCCTTCATCACATTGTTGCAACATTATTCTCTTCAAACTGACTCTTATTTTTGGCTGAAATTTCTACCACAAATTTCTATCGCTCACTCCCTCATGTTATTCGGGTTTTTATTCCATAACTTTTTTAGTGAGCTCTTCCCTAAATGGCAGAATAAATAATCAATGCCCCTTTGCAAATATTCTGTCATCACAACACACAGTGTTTGTATTTACTCTGTAAAATATGATCCTTGTTATAGCAAGGATATGTGTCATCATCCATTTGTTTACTGCTGTATCCAAAGTGTGTGTCAAAGTGATAGGCTATTGATAAACATGTGTTGAATAACTGAATGCATTAATTAATCTAGATTATAGCATCATAGTTATTCTTCTCACAAAAATAATAATATATTGGTTTCTCTTTGGCTTTATTTCAGACAAAGTGGATATCTGAAATGCAGAAACAAAAATGTTTTGTGAACCATTAAGTATTTCAAATAATGGAGTGACTGAAATTACCTAACAAAACTTAGTAAGGCAATTTATTTTTCTAAAATTACAGAGGATAAGTGAGCAAAATAGGAGTGTTGAAAATATTCTACCAAAATGAGCATACAAAACACCTAGGTCACAAAATCTACCAATAATGCATTGAACCTACTGTCGAAAACTAACAATTTAGAGTTGAAATATGAAATCACTAAGCATATCCTCTAAAGGTTGTTTAACCAAGTGAAGATATGTACAATACCATGTACTAAGTTGCTATCATATATTTTCAAGTGAGGTTCAACTAGTATTACTTTGTCATAGCCAAATAGCTAAACTACAATAATAATTATTAGCTAAGGGATTACTCCAATATAACTTTTTAAAAGTTTTCTCACTATATTCATGTGTTAGCCACTATTCCATATTATAGTGTAAGCCACAGTATATTTGTTATAACCCAAACCTATGGTGACTTGTTAACTGTTAAAAAATAATTACTATATAATTCTTGGTATAGGCTGGGGGGTAATTGAATGATTAAAAAATTAATAAGAAATAGGCTATTTCAAAAAATGGAAATTTTTTGTTATTATTAATCAGTTCAGAAAATACAAATTTCCATGAAGAAAATATTAGCAAAAACTTCTAGCTGAATAGCAGAAAGAATCTGGAATTTAAGTTTGGAAGGCGTATCAAGGATATATTCATAATGGGATACAGTTGCATATTTTTAATTGCTTATTTTGCATGCATTTGATGAATATTGAATATTATTATCTATATAACATAAATATTTAATTCCCTTCATCATTCTGAAATGGAATTCAGGGCACTTAAAAAATCCCATTAACCAGAGTAAAAATTATTGTGTATTAAAATTATTGTAAGAAGGAAAACAAATCAAGAAAAGGATTTATAAAAATATATGAAAATGCCTGACTCGCACGCAAGTTACATGGAGAGAAAAGAAATGAATACTTGCTGTGAACTTACCCTTTGGATCATTTTTAAGTTTAGCTAATTTATAAAAATAAACATTTCAGTACCTGATTTTTTTCCCAAAATACATTGCTTGTAGAAATATAGTAGGCGAATCGCATAAGATTCAGACTACTAAGAACTCAGCAAGAACATGAACGCAGAGCCCCACCTTATTGTCTCCGAGTTTTACATGAAGTATTTTAGACAAATGTCTTATAAACTACTCAGTAAGATAAGGAAAACAAAGTACATGTATAACTATTGGAAAAATGATGACAGAGTGCGTGATATGCCTGATGTGTGTTTCTAATTGAAAGATAAAAATTATTTAAAACACTGTAAATGCTCACGAATTGGCCAATTACCCAATCTTAAAAAGCCTAATCTCTGAATTTTCCTATATACGTATCCACACATCAAAAAAAAAAAATCCTATATAGTTAAACATAGACACATGAAAAATAAGAATAAATATATGAAAATATCCAAATAATTTTGGTGGAATCATTTCATAAATATGTTCTATTTCTTACTAATAACAGCAATGTATTTTAAACAATTGGAGCATGGGTAACTACATAAAGAAAGAAATGTACTGGCTATTTTGGCCTGACAAGTTTCTAAACCCTTTCTCCAGACTAAAAGCCATTCTCAAGACAAAGAAAAAAGTGAAACTATGAAATTTAGATCGTTTTTACTGATATACCCCAAGTAAGAGATTGCTTACAATTTGGAGAAGATACCAAAACAACAACAGAAATAATTCTAAGCTGAGTCAAGAGATCAAAAATGTTTATTATTTTTTAGATAGTAATGTATTCTGGAGTTACTGAGTAGCTAGTAGTGGTGAGGAACCCATTAGATATTTCTAAAAATTCAGTATTTGATACAGAAAATACTAGAGATGTCATAATAAATTTATATGATACAGATAAACATTTGAAGGGAATTATGGAAAAAAATAAAATACTTCAAGGGTAAAGGCCATAAAAATAATTCACAAAGTAGAACACCCAATAAACAAAACTAAACTCAAAAAGAAATTTCATTTAATTGAGAGAAAAACTGTACCTTCGTATTGAAAAGTCAAATCTTAAAACAGGAAATTTTGACTCAGCATGAGAGATACAAAGACCTAGATAAGGGCTGGCCTGAAGCTTACTCAATTTGATGCACTCTTTTAAGAAAAGGAGTTAAAATTATGAATACAGAATTAGGTATAAAATTAAGTATCAATTTAGAATAAGAAAAAAATACAAATCTAAAAGTGTTTGACTAATAACTCCAACATCACAAAAGACAAAAAACAAAATGGTATTTTTGTTAAGTGCCTCATATACCACTATAATAATTTTCTCCCCTACATTCATTGATAGTATTATTATTGTCTTTCATAAGATAATTATATTGCATTGATTTCTTCCCCAAGGATTATTATTTAATATTCAGAAGTTAGAATACTGTGTTTCAGATTCCCAGCATGCTATTGCCATTATCATGTATTTTTTTTGGGCTTTTGTTATCTTGAGAGAGTCTTTTAATAAAGTTTGCAGCCCCTCTCCCCAACACTTGGATGAGTTTTCCAGTTTAGCTTCTGGTGCCATACTTTTCAAAATGTCTTTCTTATACTACATCATTCAGTAGTAGGTACTGTAGCATACACTCATATTGTATTGTGATCACTACATCTGCATCTGATTTTAGATAGCAGTTAATATAATAACATTTTATTGCTGATTTTATTTTTTTAATTTTTAGGAGGTAAAGTATATAGCATTTTTTCTTCCAATTTTTTAATTTTATATAACGCTTGGCATTTAATGATACTGATATGCAGTCACAAGTAAAATAAATTGTAATGAAATTAGAAAAAAATTATTAAGCTTATAGGAAAAAGATAACTTTTATAAGTTCATTATTTGTCCTAGAAGCTGTGGGAAAAAAAAAAAGATGTACAGATGAGAATTTATGAAAATTTAAGGTCCACATGTGGAGCAAAATAAAAAAAAACATAGAATACAATTGACAGATTAAAAAAGATTTTACAACATATTGACAAAGATTAAACAGCTAGAATATATTTTAAAACTCAAGTGAATGAGAAAAAGACAAACGACATAAGAACATAGGTAAAGGACAAGACTGAATAATTCTAAAAGAAGATACAAATTACCTATAAACAAGCGAAAAGGCTATAACAAAAAACATAAATACTGAAAGAATTAATAGAGCATATGTTTTCTAAAAAGTGGATAAATGGAAAAGATCAATTCAATTTAAACTCAAGAAGTTTGAGTAGCACAGAAAGTAGTACAAACTTACTGACAGAAAAGTTGACAGTGTCCATTAACATTTAAAACTTGTATATACTTAAAATTCAACAATAAGAACACAAACTGATTAATAAATGGACACAAGACTTTAACAGACATCTCCTTGAAGAAAATATAGAGATGGCAAGCAGGCACATCATAAAAATCAGGAAAATGCAAATTAAAGCGATATCACTACCCACCTATCAGAATGGTCACAGTCTAAAACATTCGTAGTACTACATATTGGTGAAGATATGGAACAAAAGAAACTTTCTTTCATTGCTGGTGAAAATGCAAAATTGTACAACCACTTTGGAAAACTTTGTGGAGATTTCTTACAGAACCAAGTGTACTCTGACCATATGAATCAGCAATCATACTGCTCAATATTTACCAAAAAGAGTTGAAAAGTTATATCCACATAACGACCTGCACATAGAAATTTACTGAAGCTTTTTTTTTCTTTTTACAATTGCCAATATTTAGAAGCAACTAAGATGTCCTTCAGTAGGTGAATGCATAAATAAACTATGGTGCATCCGGATAGTGGAATATTATTCAGTGCTAAAAAGAAATGATCCAGCGAGCAATGAAAAGATATAAAGGAAAATTAAACACATTATTACTAAGAGAAAGAAGCCAGTCTAAAAAAAAAGCTATATACTATATAATTATAACTGTGTGACATCCTGGTAAATGTAAAACTATGGAGAAGTGAAAAGATCAATGGTTTCCAGGAGTTGAGGGGAAGGGAAGATGAATAGGAGGAGCACAGATGATTCTTAGGGCAGTGTAATTTCGCAGTATAATACTATATTGGTGGGTACATGATGTTATACATTTGTCCAAACCCATAGAATGTACATGACTAAGAAAATACCCTACTGTAAACTATGGACATTCAGTGATAATAATGCGTCAGCATACGTTTGCACCACTCTGGTGAGGGATGTTGATAACTGGAGAGGCTATGCATGTGCGGGGGTAAGGGGTATGTGGGAAATCTCTGTACCTTCTGCTCAGTTTTGCTGTGACCTTAAAACTTCTCTAAAAATAAAATCTATTTAAAAAACAAAAGCTAACAAACAGCAACAAAAAGTATTTATCTATTAGTCTCTCTCTCTCTCTCTCTCTCTCTCTTACATGTAGACATTTAGCTGAGGAGTGTGGAGTGGTGGAGAGAGAGTGGGTTGGCATTCAGAGTGGGGTTGTGCAGTACAATCTTGTTTATAAAGAAAAGGAATTGAAAAAAGTTATTTGACCCTCAATGACACTCTGGAAAAGTGCCATATGACATATCTAAGTAATAGAATTCTAAGCAGCCACTAAAAATTAGAGGTAGATCTACACAGAGCAGGATGGACAAATATGCCTAGTATTATTAAATAAAACAATAAGAGTAATGAAAAGGCCAGTTTCAAATGCATATGCACACGTACATACATATATATATACACATCTCTATATATGCACACATATAATACAATTTATTTGCAAATAAGACATATGTCATCGTTTCTACATGCGTTTAAGTATTTATTTGAGCCAGCAGAGAAGGCACCAGAAATATTTTCCAACTGTCAACAGAGCTTAACTCTGGTGATGTCTGAGTGAGAGATAAACAAGGTGAGCAAAACTGGATTGGAGAAATTGAATATTTTTACTTTTCATTCATATTATTATATATCACTTAAGGAGAAAATATCATTGATAATGATAAATTAGACTTGGCATTAATTCTCAATGTATTCATACGAATAAAGCACATAGACATGTAAACATACAGTTTAAAAATAAAATCTTTTATACTACAAATAGTTTTAAATATCTATGACCTGCCAGGTTCCGCATACATTTTTAGAGATATAGTGTTGAACAAGCCAATTACAACCTGATCTGTGCAACAATAGAGGTATGCTCAAAGGCTGGTGGAATTCAGGGGAGGTTTCCCATGAGGCAGGTAATCACCAGAGAAGGTTTCCTCAAGAGCTGTGAGATAAACAGTGACTGAAAGAGTGGTTGTTAAATACAAGAAGAGGGACAGCTTTTTTTGAAAAAGGATGTTATATGGAAAAGCATAACCATGTGTTACTGCATATTTGGGAAATCTCAAATAATTGAATACTACCCATGTGCAGATTATATATGGGGATTGCAGGAATTAAGAAAAAGTTAGCAAGAGCCCAATCATGAACAAACAGTATTTTAGGCCAGGGCATGCACTTTGGTTCTTTTTTTGTTTTGCTCTGTTTTAATTACTTTCCCCACTTCAAAAAGAGAAACGAAGGGTTTTGTTTTAAAAAGATTGTTCTGAAAATAAAATGAAAAATAAAGAACAGGTGGAATAAAGGGCAGATTCTAAATTTAGAGAAAGAAGTAAAGACAAGACAAAATACTTTAGCCTATGGAAATTTGTGATTTCATAAACTAAGATAACAAAAATGGTAATGGGGAGAAAGGAAGACATTCAATAGTAACCGCTATGTTATAACATAGTGATACAGGTAGGTATTGGGTATGGGGAAATGCATATGAACTTTTCCATAAAAATTACAGTATAATAAACACAAAAACACATTCTAGATTAGATTTAGCTTTGCTTATTTATTTTGCTTTCCTTACAAGATGTCAGTTTAAAAATATAATTATTAAGGATTTAGAATCAACCACCAAAGGAACTGATATATTGACACCTCTCTAATAGAATGGGGCCAGGGTTACTACTACTTGTGTTGTCTTTTTGCTTGATAATGCAGAAGAGGAAAAAACAAAATGAACATCAGTAGTTTTGACCTCTGAAAAGCTAAAATCCACTTTTTATTTTTCTTTTTGCTTGGGGACCTCATAAAACATATACAGGAAGGTAAATATAGCCGTATTGAAAATGAAGTTTCTAGCTCCAGGAATAGTATTTTTTAAATGGAATTTCTCAACCAACTGAAAATTCAAGTGAGAGACAGTAGTCAATTTAGCAAAAAGTATATAACAGCAGATCTTAGAAAACATTCATGATTATTACACATTTGTATTAGATCTGTGAGTTTACAGTCATTCATATCTTTAGGTAAAGATTAAAAATTTTTCCTATACATTAAGCCAAAATCTGTTTGTCTTACAAATTTATTTCAGTATAATTTGATAGGATTTTCTGTTTTTTTTTTTTTTTTCTAAGGTATATCATTTAGGATGTAAGAAAAAGTAATACTAAAGTTTTCACTGGTATTGAGTTACAGTTATTTTTTTTCTTTGGAACAAGAAAAGTTTGGGACATGTGAGTCAATATATTGAGTTCAATTGCTTATCAAAGAATCCCATTCTTGAAGATCACATAGCAAATGAGCATAGCTTTTCAAGTTCTAATTACAATAGATAAATAGGTAGGCAGATAGACAATTGATAGGTAGATAATGGATAGAAATATATAGTCATATCTTAGGGAAATACATTTGGGCAATTGATCACAGCTAATTTAACCTTTAGCATATTTAATTTAAACCTTTAACATAACATTTATTCCCGAAATTTTATTTGTACATGTATACACTGCTTGTGTCTGTGCTTTTGTTTTAAATTCACAGACAATTTTTTCCTTGAATGCTGGTGTAAAACAATAGAAACACGACACATGAGAGCAAAGCTGCTAGCAAGACACACCAGGGCAAATTATCACCCTTTATATTACATCCCATTAAAAACTTGGTTTCAATATTCCTGATTTAAAGATTTTTAAAGTTGAAAGAAATATTTTTAATTATAGTTAAAGAGAAAAATCTGCATCGGTTACTAGGTAGAGATTTTGCCATTGTCATTTGACAATCAATTAAATTGTTTGTCTTCTGTATACAGTATAGTCTGAAGGCCACCAGGTGAAGCAATGCTCTTAATAGGAACCTCTCCAGTTATTAACTACATATGACAGAATTGTTGGCTAATATATCTATAATTCAACAGAGTCAAAATCCATCTACCACAGTCTAAACTAACTAAACCAGGGTGAGAATTATTTATGTCATAAGGGATTTCTTACTTCTGAAGGGAATTCATCTCAAGACAACTCCAAATATTGAACAGAATTTGATAAGGCTGAAATAAGACTCAATTTGCCATATTTGTTCATAATATCTTCAGAAACATGGTTTTATGCCAGGTGCAGTGGCTTATGCCTGTAATCCTAGGGCTTTGGGAGGCCAAGGAAGGAGGATTGCTTGAGGCCAGGCGTGCCAGACCAGCCTGGGCAGCATGGCAAGACCTCATCTCTAAAAAAAGTAGTTGGATGTGGTGGTGCACAGCTATAGGCCTAGTTACTTGAGAGACTCAGGCAGGAGGATCACTTGAGCCCAGGAGTTCAAGATTACAGTATGCTATGATCATGCCACTGCACTTTAGCCTGAATAAGAGTGAGACCCTGTCTCAAAAACAAAACAAAACAACAAAGCATGGTTTTATAAATTTTAAAACAATTGTAATTAAACAATTTTTAAAAAGATTTAAAAGTCACCAGCATCCTTCAAGGAGCAAATATTAGATTTTTTAAAAAGTAAGTGCCTAAATATCTAGAGTCTATTTTTCTAATTTTAGTCCCTAGACATATACAACAAAGCTTGCAGGTATTAGTATTTAAATTTAAGAATAAAATGCACTTATTTTAATAGAATTCAAACTGAAAAAAGGAAAGAAACTCAAATTGTTTTAGCTACTTAAATCATTTCTATCAGGCTATGTCCCTGAAGGAGGATAATTCAATTTAAAAAGATCAGAGTATTGACTGAGACCAAGATCTCTAGGTACTTAACAGATAAATGAAACAGATTAAAATGAAACCTACCAAATGTGATAAAACTGAATGTGGATATTTATATTTAGGGCTCTTTGTCTTAGGACAGTTAATTATTTAGAATAAAATAGTATATAAGAGACTAACTTTCACTGGGTGTATTAAGAAATAACATAGTCATTGCTAGAATAAAAAAGATTAATTGTTAGATCGTTGTCATTACTGACTATTTAATCTGAATACAGGTCTTTTCGAAGTTACACAAGAATGTAAGCTTCTTTCTCAATGTGACTTCAGTGTCATCTTCAGATATTATTATTAGAAAAGGAAGAAGTTATTGTTAATAATTTGGACCCTGGATTCAAGGGCTCTGGATATATTCTTATCAGCAAAATGATCCTGTGTAAGTTATGTATGACCCCTTAACATTAACTTCTTCCTCTACTACAGGGGTCCCCAGACCCCAGGCCATGGACCCTTACCAGTCCATAGCCTCTTAGGAACTGGGTTTCACAGCAGGAGTTGAGCGTCAGGTAAGCCAACAAAGCTTCATCTGTATTTACAGCCACTCCCCATCACTCACATTACCACCTGAGCTCCACCTCCTGTCAGATCAGCAGAGGCATTAGCTTCTCAAAGGAGCACGAACCCTATTGTGAATTGCACATGAAAAGAATCTAGGTTGCAGGCTCTTTATGAGACTCTAATGTTGATGATCTGTCACTGTCTCCCATTACCCCCAGATGGGACTGTCTAGTTGCAGGAAAATAAGCTCAAGGATCCCACTGATTCTACATTATGGTGAGTTGTATAGTTATTTTATTATATATTATAATGTAATAATAATAGTAACAAAGTGTACAATAAATGTAATGTTCTTGAATCATCCTGAAACCATCCCCCCACCACCAACCTGGTCCTTGGAAAAATTGTCTTCCATGAAACCGGTCCCTGGTGCCAAAAAAGTTGAGAACTGTTGATCTACAAAATGATGATAATGAGTGCCTCTCTCAGAATAGAGTAAATATTTAATAATATAATGTATCTAAAACATTAACTGAAGTGATTGGCATGAAGTAAATACTAAAATAATAAAAAGTGATAGCTCTTGTTTTCTTGTTTTTGTTACTGTATTGTTCTTATAGTTCCCCTTCAAGCATAAACTATGTCAAAAATTTCCAACTGTACCATTAATTAAAGTCCTTGTTTTTGTTAAAATGAATAAAGGTTAACATGTAATCTGTTAGGGTAAACAGATTATCTGATTAACAATTCATATTAAAACAGCACCATTATACATATGCAACAGTCTTGCAAATGCTCAATTTGTCTACCTTCTTCAGTCATGGTCTTATTATTGCCCTGGGTTCTTATCATCTCCCAGGAGAGAAACCAAGAGAGATCATCAGACACAGCAGCACAGAGACCAGAGAAAGATTTATCTCAGCTTTTGCATGAGGAAGTCAGCACCACGAAAGAAAAAAGATAGCTTATCCCCAAGGGTAGTATGTAGGTTAGTTGTATATGGCCTCCCCGTAGGGAACGGTTTCATCAAGGCATATATAGGAGGGGTTTTCCTAGCGCTTGAGTAGTCACTTCACATGCTTTCTCATACACTGCATATAACATTAGCATTTCAAATCTCCACCCCGGGCATAACTTTTAGCATTGTAAACCAAAAATAAAATTTTAAGGCTCCCCAACCATCTGAATGGACCCTTCTTCTCAGCCAAGGGCATTCGAAAGTTAACTGGACAAAATTAGTTCAGGCCATGATGGTAGCGGGGTGGTCAACTATGTCTCATTATACCCTCCTCCTTTCTGGAATTCAGGAAAAGCTGACCAGCCTTAACATCAACAGTGACCTTAAGTCTGATAAGAAACATTTACATATTCTCTCTGCAGCCTGCTACTTGGAGGCTTCAGCTGCATGATAATCCCTTGGCCTCCACAACCCCTTGTTAGAACCTAGACATCCCTTTCTATTGATAATGACTCTTCCAGTGAATTGCTAATCAGAAAACTTTTAAATCTACCTATGACTGCTGCTATGAGTTGTCTTCCCCTTCCAGACTGAACCAACGTAAATCTTACATGTATTGATTGTTATATTATGTCTCCTTAAAATGTATAAAAGCAAGCTATACCCTGACCACCGTGGGCACATATCATCAGGACTGCCTGAGGTTGTATCATGGGCACGTCCTGAATCTTGTCAAAATAAACTTTGTAAATTAATTGAAGCTTGACTCAGATCCTTTTGGGTTCACTCCACTAAAATGAGGGAGGGATAATTATGAGTTGAAGATAAATCTAAGTGTGCATGAGGGGTACTGGGTAACTTCCTAGCTCCCTAAAGCAGGAATTTGTGATTAAGAGCTTCTTGGGTCTTTTGTTGGTGATTGGCTGGAAGTTAGGTTAGCTACAGCTTGACTAAGGAGCTTTTGTCCTTTTTCTCTAAATTACATCAAAACCGTAAACCAACCAGCCTGCCTGTTTCAATGAGAATCAATCATTCATTCCTTCAACAAACATTCTAACATCTCTTCTTTTGAAGAACTTATAGTACAATTTTAACACTAGCAGGCCCTCAATTACTTTTATTTGCCTTTGAATTCAAGGCAAACTGCCCACCACCAAGTGCACAGAGTGGAAAGGAAGACATGAGTTAGGAGGTGCACAAGTGATGAAAGGACTTGAATATTAGGCAGACTAGCTAGGAATTGTTGATGGAAAGATCTAGGAGTTCAAACCTGGTGACTTCTATGTTTTAGGTTAAGATTGACTGAAAATAAAGGTAGATGTGACAAGTAGATGTGAGAAAAAGATGCAAAACAATCTTTTTTGAAGTTAGGAGAGTAAAAATCCTATTAGCAGAATAGGCAGACAGTTTTGCTAGGCCTTTTGAAGTCATGCATATTTGTGGCTCTGACCCCAAACATTAATTTTTGGAGTTGTGGGATTTTCAGCATCAATACTTAGCTATATGGATAAAGAAACTGAGAAAATAGATGGCAAGCTTGTGAAATGATGAAAATAGAGAAGAGGAGCAAGAGAGCTAAGAGATTTTGGAAAACAGGTTCTTATAATGATGGGCTACTGACTACAGGCTGGAGAAAGGAAAATAGCGCAAGAGGAAATTTACTTTTGACAGAATGGGGATTAATGGGATTGATGACTAACATAATTGTTGCTAGGATACATTGTGGTGTATAATGCTAGAATTGATAAATTTAGAAATAATACATTTTATGGTCACCCAGAAGAAAAAAAATAGTATACACATCAATTCATGTTAAGTTGCCATTTAAATTAGGCCATGTGTGAGTGCTTTAATGAAATCAGTGATTTAACGTATAGATTTGAGTGTTTAGTGGTGCTGCATCAGAAATTAACTATTATTTCATAATTTTTTCTGGTGGGGAAATTTCCATTAAAAAAGAATACTAACAAAATCTCTAAACCTGGTACTGTGCTACTTAATGTATTATATTTATTCACCATAAATTTGAAACTATCACAAAATATATCATTATAACTATACCAAGGTTCAATATATTGAAATGAATGAAACATCTGGCTAGCTTTCATGGAAATAATCTCTATCTGAAAGAGTCACATGATAAAAATCAGGTTGAATACATCCTAATAACTCAGTGTGATTCCTATACATACTTGATTTTAAAACTATATAAGGAATTTCATATTATGTATTTGTCAAATACAAGAGAAAGCAAATATGTATAAAACCATAGCTTATCAGAAAACTCCTACTCTCAAGGCAAAACATCTAAAACTATGGAGAGAAAATATTAAAATAGTGAAAGAATAGAAAGTCATGTAGGGGATGCTGAAGAAATAATATAGGTAGTCTTTACAATAAAACTAAGTGAAAGAGTTTATATAATTTTCACAAAATTACATATAAAAAAATAACTAATTGATGTTGTGTTTTACTAACATACGAAAAATCTTGCTGTATCATGACAAAATACAGCCTGCAATATAACACTGCTTCAGTTCTAAAACATAAATTTATGTTATCTTCAAAAGTGAAATGTTTTGGCAGAGAGTTGAACGAAGAGAGAGAAGAAAGTCTCCAGAGACAAGAGAATAGATAAAATAAACTTGATAACTTAGTGAAAGCTTTTGCTTTAGTGTTAATCTGTACTACCATGAGGTTATTGACAAGGGCCCAAACTTTACTTTTTATATTTATAGGAGTTATGTTATGTTGGACGTTTACTTGAAAAAGGCCAAATGGCACTCCCATCCATTCTCTCAGATTGCTAGACTAAGAAAAAGCACTTTGGCTAGATAAGGCTGGCTAAACAGTAAATTCCTGCAGTTCTTCCTGGAATTCTTCCATCACATGACCTATCTTCTTATTCAATGCTGCCAAATGACAAAAGCTTCACACAGGGCGAGAAAATATTTAATTTGAATAAAAGCTCCCAAATGCCTATAATCAACTCCACCGCAGTGAAATATTACCTGATTTTTCTTTTGTATTAAGGAAAATACATTGCAAGATCATCAGGAAAGATTTTTTTTAGTCCTAGAGAGGCAGGCAACAAATGAAACAACAACAATAACAAACAAATATCCCAAGGAAATGTTCCCATAGATGCATTCACACCTATCAAAGTAACACATCCCTTCCCTCAGCCAAGCAATCAGGCCGCACATGTGGGTGGGGGATGAAAATTTCAGGAGGGAATTTGGTCATTAAGAAAAAGCATAAAATACCTGAGAATATGGGCTCCTGTGAAGATATCATCTGGCTACTTACTGTGGAGATTAAGATCATCCATCCCAATCCCAGTGTAAAGCAGTAAACACATCTTCTGAAACAACTGGACAGATTAAGAAACGGCTGTTTCTTGGGTGCTGTATGCAAGCCCCTTCAGTCATAGATTCATTTAAGTGGATTATTTCCTAGACAGTAGTACATGTGTATGCCTCTGAAATGTTTCTGGTAGGAAAATGAGTCAGGGTTTGTGTAGAACCTGGTGTTCCTCGTCCACCCAGCAGTGGACGTACTCAATGCTGTGTCTAAAAACTCTTTCAAATCCACTGTTATTTGGCTTTACATTTTTCAGTTTTTATCACTAGGTAAAATTCAGCATACATTACATAATATGCATTTGCCTAGATCATTCTTTCTTTAGGTATACATATTTATAAAGGTGGGTATTTCCAGGTGGTAATATAGTTTGTTTTTTAAGTACAGGGACATCAATCTGGCTTTGGTAAGAAAATAGCTTTGGTGAGCATATTTACATAGCTGCCAAGCTTTCCACTTGATTCAGCTTTTAGAGAAAAGTCACATCTATTTATGTGACTTTTTACAGGAACAGTATTTGCTTTGCATGACTTGATTTCTTATTTGAGCTATGAATTTATAACCATGCAATTTAATTCTTTGGATGCTTAAGAAAGAAGTTTCAAAATAAAGCCTAACCCTTACTCTGACAGACCTCTTAGCTCAATTATTTATTCATCTCTGAATTGATGCTACAATTAAGAAGGTGCTTACAGCTTGCATAAATGACATGCTCTCATTTTATTTCAGAAAAATATAAAATTAAAGCTACTGTTTGAAAAAAGAATTGAAAATATTACACATTAACCTTGGATCCCCTGGAAACAACCCATGAAACATTCCTCCTTGCACCTAGTTAGCCCTCGTTATAACTAAATTCATAGAAAGGAGGATGGTTCCATCTGAACTGAAAACAACTTTACTGAAAGAAAATTCTATGGGAGGAGCCCACCAAAAAAGAATTTACTATTCTGGGTGCTTTTAGTAGAAGACAGGGGAAAAGACAATTTCAAGCTGGGTCTTACGTTGCAGACTGAAAAGAGGAAATACAATGGTAAGGAAGAAACTTCTTCCTTCAGAAGTGAGAATGAAAGATGGTTTCATGGTGGAAAAATTATGTCAAAATTTGAGTACTTTCTCTGCATGTCTCTCTTCAGTTTTTCCATTCTGACTTTGGTTCAGAATTTTTTTCCTATAATTAGTCTTGGTATTTCCAAAAAATTATTTATTATTGAGTTTCTGCAAAGGCAGTTTATCATCAGTTTATTATCAACCCATCTTTTCTTAGCAGCTGGCAGTAGAAAGGAATAGGGTTAATTTTGTGTCTACTGGTTAGGATTAAAAAAAAAAAAAGAACTAATAAGCACCGGACTGACTGATTGGTTACATGTATTTCTTATATCTGGACTATAAGGAGGGTGTTAGTGTAGGTAGTGGCAATTAAGTATATTAAAATAAGACAGGAAAAAATCATTTAGATATGCTCCTTACTCCTTCTGTTATGTTCCCCAAATAATTACAAATTCAATATAAGAGGCACCATATACAATTAAATACTGTTAATATAGAAAGAATTAGTAACATATTATGGATTCCTGTGCTCATTTTCTTTACAGAATTGAGAGGTTCTTGAAGGCAGAGTTAATATCTTATTTACTTTGAACTCCCATCCTTAAGCTTACTGGTTGGTACATAGTAAATCTTTAATTAATATATATTAAGAGAATGAGTGAGCGAGCAAATGAAGAGTGTGTGGCACAGAGATTTCAACTGAGGATATGATATCATGTATTCAAAAGTATTTAAGCATTCTTATTTAATTAAAATTATTTTATTTGTATTTTTTCATATTAATACCCTAAGAAGATCACTAACCAAACTGAGATGAACATTTGTACTCCCATAGCCTTCCCTAGTTAATGCCCTCCTCACATAGCAAATCCTTTTCATATTAGTGTCAATCTGAATTGATTTGTGTACTTCTCAAGCTACACCACAGTTTGTTTATTCTGCCATTGAAAAACATTTAGATTTGTTTTTCTCCAATAGAATAAAAATGTTAAGTGGGAATTGAACAATGAGAACACATGGACACAGGGAGGGGAACATCACACACCAGGGTCTGTTGTAGGGTGGGGGGCAAAGGGAGGGAGAGGATTAGGACAAACACCTAGTGCATGTGGGGCTTAAAACCTAGATGATGGGTTAATAGGTGCAGCAAACCACCATGGCACATGTATTCCTGTGTAACAAACATGCACATTCTATACATGTATCTCAGAACTTAAAGTAAAATTTTAAAAAAATTGTATAAGATATTTTATGCACATAGGCATTATTCTTCTTAGATACAAACTTAGGAGAAGGAATGCAGGGGTATAGGTAGGTATACGTTAAAACATAAAATAAATTGACATCACATTTTTAAAGTGGTTTTATCATTTACATTCAAACCAGAAATGTGTAAAAGCTACTGTTGCCAAACATTTTCTCCAACACTGTGTATTTTCAGTCTTTTAAAACGTAACCATCTGGTAGGTGTGTAATAGTATTGCATCGTGGTTTTGATTTGCATTCTCCTGATAACTAATAATACTGTGTACATTTTCATATATTATTTGGTCTCTAGAATATATCATTTTATAAAATACCTATTTGAGTAGTTTGGTCTATTTTTCAATATTTTATTAAAATGTATTCAAAGACAAAAATTGAAAATACATTGCAGTGTACACTCATGCCCATAACCGAAACTCTAATTTCGCTTGCTCTATCGCATATATAGTCATCTAGTCATCACTGTCCATTAATTTCACTTGTACTGGAGACAACATTAAATAAATAGAAAACATCAGTAGTGTATCCAAAATAAATATTATTGACATGTGTTTTTTTTCTTTTTAACTATCCAGCTTAGGATACACTCAGCTTTGTGGGCTTGTGTATATATGTTCTTTCGTCAGTTTTGAAAAAAACAAATTCTGACATTTTCTATCTCTCTATATATTTTTCTCCCTCTTTGTCCACTTATTATTCTGAAAATCCAAATGCACATAGTTTATTCTGTTAGATATTATTCCACATAACTCTATTTTATTTTATTTTCTGTATTTAGTCTATGATCATTTTGAATAATTTCTATTATTTTCAAGTTACCAATCCTTTCTTCCACTACATCCAGCTTGCTCTTATTTCAGACTTCCTTGTGTTCAACACTTTTTAATGGCTTTGTAGGGGAAAAAAAATCTATCTATCTATCTGTCTATCTATCTATCTATCTATCTATCTATCTATCTATCTATCTATCTATCATCTACCTATCATCTATCATTTATCTATCTGTCTAGCTATGTATCTATCTTCTATCAATCATCTATCTACTTATCTATCCATTAGTGTACATAAAACATGTAGAATAACTATTAGAAACATATTTTCTCATGCCACTTTCCAGTCAAAATTTCAACACAGGCTACAATTGTTTTGATTCTTTCCACAAAAGGTTAGTTTTGCCTACTGTCATCAATTCTGTAAGTGAAGCTATAAATTACACTCATTTATGTGAGGCTACATTCACAAAACATGTTGGGACACTCATCTTTTTTTTATTGATCATTTTATTTTGTAATACTTTATTTTATGAATATACCACAGGTTTGGGGGCATTTGTTTGCTTGTTTTGTTTTTAATATATTTCCCTATTGATGGATATGGAGTTGTTTCTGATTTGAAGCTGTCATGAATAAACCTCCTATGAAGAAATCAGATATATATATCTTTCTGTAGATAATATTTTCACTTCTCTTAAGTACATAAGATTGTACTTTCTGGATTATTAAATAGGTATGTATTTGGTGATATGGTTTGGCTGTGTTCCTACCCAAATCTCAACTTGAATTGTATCTCCCAGAATTCCCACGTGTTGTGGGAATAAGTCTCATGAGATCTGATGGGTTTATCAGGGGGTTCGTTTGCTTCCTCTTCATTTTTCTCTTGCCACCACCATGCAAGAAGTGCCTTTCACCTCTTGCCATGATTCTGAGGCCTCCCCTGTCATGTGGAACTGTAAGTCCAATTAAACCTCTTTTTCTTCCCAGTCTTGGATATGTCTTTATCAGCAGCCTGAAAACGGATGAATACAGTAAATTGATACCAGTAGAGTGGAGTGTTGCTGAAAAGATACCTGAAAATGTGGAATTGACTTTGGAACTGCATAACAGGCAGAGGTTGGAACAATTTGGAGGGCTCAGAAGAACACAAGAAAATATGGGAAAATTTGGAACTTCCTAGAGACTTGTTGAATGGCTTTGTCCAAAATGAAGATAGTGATATGAACAATAAGGTCCAGGCTGAGGTGGTCTCAAATGGAGATGAGGAACTTGTTGGGAATGGAGCAAAGGTGACTCTTGTTATGTTTTAGCAAAGAGACTAGTGGCATTTTGTTTTGCCCCTGCCCTAGAAATTTATGGAACTTTGAACTTGAGAGAGATGATTTAGGGTATCTGGCAGAAAAAAAATTCTAAGCAGCAAAGCATTCAAAAAGTGACTGGGGTGCTATTAAAAGCATTCAACTTTAAAAGGGAAACAGCATAAAAGTTCAGAAAATTTGCAGGCTGACAATGCAGTAGAAAAGAAAAACCCGTTTTTTGAGGAGAAATTCAAGCCTGTTGCAGAAATCTGCATAACTAGCAAAGAGCCTAATGTTAATCACCAAGACCATAGGAAAAATGTCTCCAGGGCATGTCGGAGAACTTCCTGGCAACCCCTCGCATCACAGGCCCAGAGGCCCAGGAAGAAAAAGTGGTTTCATGGGCTGGGTCCAGGGTCCCTGTGCTGTGTGCAGCCTAGGGACTTGGTGCCTTGTGTCTCTGCTGCTCTAGCTGTGGCTGAAAGGGGCCAATGTACAGCTTGGGCTGTGGCTTCAGAGGATGGAAGCCCTAAGCCTTGGCAGCTTCCACGTGGTTTTGAGCCTTACAGGTGCACAGAAGTCAAGAACTGAGGATTGGGAACCTCCACCTAGATTTCAGAAGATGTATAGAAATGACTGGTTACCCAGTCAAAAGTTTGCTGCAGTGATGGGGCTCTCATGGAGAACTTCTGGTAGGGCAGTACAGAAGGGAAATGTGGGGCCAGAACCCCCACACAGAGTTCTTACTAGGGCACTGCTCAGAGGAGCTGTGAGAAGAGGGTCATCATCTTCCAGACCCCACAATGGTAGATCTACTGACAGCTTGCACTGTAGGCCTGGAAAAGCCACAGACACTCAATGCTAGCCCATGAAAGCAGCCAGGAGGGAGGCTGTACCCTGCAGAGCCACAGGAATGGACCTGCCCAAGACCATGGGAACCCACCTCTTGCATCAGCGTGACCTGGATGTGAGACCTGGAGTAAAAGGAGATCATTTTGGAACTTTAAAATTTGACTGCCCTGCTGGAAATTTCTCCCATTTGGGATGGCTATATTTACCCAATACCTCTACCCCCATTGTATCTTGGAAGTAACTAGCTTGCTTTTGATTTTACAGGCTCATAGGTGGGAGGGAGTTGCCTTGCCTCAGATGAAAGTTTGGACTGTGGACTTTTGGGTTAATGCTGAAATAAGTTAACACTTTGGGGGACTGTTGGGAGGGGATGATTGGTAATGAAATGTGAGGACATGAGATCTGAAGGAGACAGGGCAGAATTATATGATTTGGCTGTGTCCACACCCAAATCTCAACTTGAATTGTATCTCCTTAAATTCCAACATGTTGTGTGAAGGACCCCGGGGAAGTAATTGAATCTTGGGAGCCAGTCTTTCCTGTGCTATGCTCATGATAATGAATAAGCCTAATGAGATCTGATGGGTTTATCAGCAGTTTCCACTTTTCCATCTTCCTCAGTTTTCTCTTGCCACCACCATGTAAGAAGTGCCTTTCGCCTCCCGCCATGATTCTTAGGCCTCCCCAGCCATGTGGAACTGCGAGTCCAATTTAATCTCTTTTTCTTCCCAGTCTTGGGTGTGTCTTTTTCAGTAGCCTGAAAACAGACTAATACATTTGTTGTTGTATGAAATTGGAAGCTATTTTCCCAAGTGGTTGTGCCATCTTAAACGACAATGAAAATGTTTGAATCAGTTGTTCCACTTTCTAATCAATATTGGAAGCTGTCAATGTTTCTAATGTTATCCATTCTTATGGGAGTATAACTGCTGATTAGATATCTGCTTTCTTCCTTGACATAGAAAACTGAGGGCCTAGAAAACAGTTTTCATTTCCGTATTTAACACCTTCAATTTTTTTTTTTTACACAAGGGTGATTTAGTTAGGAAAACTCCCTTTCAATTTTCTAGGTTGTCTCTGAATTTTATTGGGGTTTACCTCTATTTGCCAAAGACCACATCTAACATTTTTTGTAAGACAGTCTTCTTTATACTTCTGTTATACAGGGCCAGTGAGGGACAACATTCTTGAGATTTTTACAAGTACCTTTGTTTGTAATGGTCTAGTAATCACAGCTTTAAAACCTTCTAAGGCACTGAAATGTTTTTATAATCAGACTCTTAATACAATTCATCTTCAGGCTGATTTTACCTTAAGAATCTCAAGCTTCCAGGGGACACTGAATTTCTGAAAAGAATTATATTTCTACTCAATCTGTCCTACACACTTCATATTTATTCTAAATTCATCTTGCAAGCTAAACAATTCCTTCTTTAGTTCATTTCACACTTTTTTAAAAGTCTTATCATATGCAGCTAAAAAATTAAATTGACACTTTCCACATTGTGCTAGAAAGCTTATTAGTCAGAACCACAAGTTCATTTTCTATTTTTCAAGTTAACTCAGTAGACAGTTTTGCAATTATTGTACCACTACGACTCAAAGTTGCTGTTTCTCGAGCCTCCCACAGCAATCTCACTGTTATCCCAACTCCACCAAAAGTTTTCTTACTGCTCTTTCAGCCTTTTGCCTGCTGTCTCCTCCCTGGACAAATGCCATATATTATAGTTTTTTGTTTTTGTTTTTGTTTTTGTTACAGCAACACCCCACCCTTGACAACTATGTCTGTTTCAGTTAGTTGTTTGCTCATAACATACTACTCTAGAAATTACTGACATAAAACAATAATTCATTTTTTCTTACAGTTCTTTACATTGTCACATATAATCACTCACATAGCAGTAGTTATCTGACATTTCTAAGAAAGCTGGTAAATCCAAAAAAGGTACACTTAAAGGAAGAAAAGTTTGGGGTGGGGTATATAACAAAAAAATTCTCATTTTTCATTATAATTTTGCTATGGTCGATACATTAGCTATCTTTAAGTGGTAAGCATTGATGGCTATACAGTCTAAGCTAGCATGTCTTTTCCTCTTATGAACCAAGGAAACAGCTGTGTGAGAAATGTTATTCTTCTTGACATCTTAATACACTTTTCACAGTTTCTGTTTATCTTTAAAAATACTTAATATGATGGTTTAACTGCCTTAAAATAGGTCATGTCTCAGTTGTTTCTTACCATGGATCAGAATGACTGTACTATAAGTTCTGAGCTCAGAAACAAGCCCTAGTAAGTGCTAATGAGGTGAAAGATAGTTTAAAAAATTTCCCCTTTTCCCAGCAACATCAGTTTTGGCTACTAACTTAACCTTACCTGTTTTTCACTAGTATTCATTCAGTTATTCAGACAGATGAACTTGAAAACATACTCTACATCTAAATAGACATTAAGTAGTATGGATTCTATACTCCCTGGAATTTATTTTGTGCAATCACTCAAGCCTCCAAAGGAAAGAGCATTACAGTCTGGAAAGACAAGGCTGACAACTATCATTGCTGTGAAGATTCTGTTCTTACTTTGCCCACGATAGTTGGCAACAAGGTTCTACAAAAGTAGGTAAATAAATTATAAATAAATAAATAACTCCTTGGGAGGAAGAATATATTGACAAGCCCTTCCAAACTCTACCCACGTGCTTCCCAGTGATTTATAGGCCTGGGATCTGCATATGTGTGTGGAGGAGAGGATGGTAAAGAGTTTAAGCAATTTGAAACAATTTGACAGCAATATTCTGTCAAGTCTCCCGAGATTGCAAAATATGCAATTATAAGTAAAACTCTCAAAAAAAGTTTCACATCCATGCAGGGACAAGTATATATTTGCATAGACTTACCTCAAGGATTTCTAAGTTTACAGCAGAAACATATTTAAGATGTTATGGAGAGAAGAAGAGATATAAGATATAGATATAGACGTAGATGTAGGATACATATTTAGAGAGAGGGAAAGAAAGACAGAGACAGAGAGAGATGGGAACAGACAGAGGCACAGACAGAAAGAGAATAAAAAGTATTATAATCGTGGGGCCCAACCCAAGTAACAGGCCATATTAGTAGTCTAAGGATAGTCTCCTGATTATAACACAATGCCCTAAATCCTCAAAATAAATTGCAGAGAACTTATAAACTTTAAGAAAATAAATTGAGATTTTAACACAGTTTGTTCTCTAATCTTCATTGGATTGTAGAAGCATTCTGAAATAAGTTGCTTAAAATGACACAAATTTGTTTCATCTGAAGAAGACTTTCACTTTACAGACATATGAAAACTCACACTCTCACAGACATCTTCTATACATTCAGTAGGCGTTCTATTTTTGGGGAAAATTGTTTTAACTTTGTCCACAGTTGAAATAAAACTAGTTCACAATAAGTTATCTAAAATATGCAAGAATGATTTTCTATTTGCTTTTAATCACATTTTAATGCACTGACAATAGTATGAATGCCTTATCTTGTTCAAGACTTAACCAATTAATACAATTTACAATTCTATTTTTTAGTGTTGTAATATAGTATATTTTAAGAGACTTCGGCTTCTTTTAGTCACCTTGGAAAATAGTACAATGAATTATTTGGGATTGTATTTTTGTGAGGAACTCTTTACCTCTGAGCTTTTGGATGATTTAGTAATCATAATGGCAATGTGATTCATTTATAGCTGGTCTTCCTACTAACTAATTTTATTACCCCCCTTTGCTACACAAAAAAATAAACAAAATATACTTGCCAAAACTTAGACCATACTATACATACTAATTTATATGTATAATGATAAGTAAAGAATGAAAGTATTTTACACGGGTAATTCACCAGGTGGCTAAGCTGAGAGAAACTAAGTTAACTGTCTATTACAGTGGGAACTCATCACTACTGTAAGGAAAAATGCAATTTGTTTTTAGTCTGCTCTCATACTACAACAATCAGCATAGAAGCCTTCTGTTATCAAATGTCCAGTTTCTTCCTGTACCCCAAACGAGCAATCAATTCTGCAGTGGACATCAGCTAGGTGTTCTGAACCCAGTTTAATTCTCACAGTATCTACCTGGAGATAATGTCAGATCTCACAGGTGAAGGGCTTAGTCCCACAAGACTGCTCCCCACTTCTCAGGTCAATCACAAACCCTAGGACGTTTTACCTGTGCTTCTGACTGACTGGCTATTAATCAAGGATCCCACAACTCCATTCTTGGGTTTGCTTAATCATGGGGTCCAATCAAGAGTAGCTCACTGAACTTAGAGAAACAGGTTTACTGGTTTACTATAAAATAGAATGTAAATGGTACAGAAAAAGCAATCCATAGAGTGAGGTATGGGAAGGGGCAAAGAGCTTCCATGCCCTCTTAGGGTGTGCCACACACCAGGAACCTCCATGTGTTCAGCTATCTGGAAACTCTCTGAACATTCTCCTTTGGGGATTTTGTGGAAGCCTCAATACATAAACATGATGGATTAAATCATTGGCCATTAGTCATCAACTTAACCTTCAGCCCCTCTCCCCTTCCTAGATATTGAAGAGTGGAGGTGAAAGTCCCAAGCCTTGAATCAATCCTTGGTCTTTCAAGTGAATAGTCTCCATCTTGAAGCTACTCATGGGCTGCCAGCCATCAGTTAACTCATTAGTATACAAAACGATACCACGTTGGAGATGCTAAGGATCTTAGAAATTGTATGTCAGGAAATGGGAAAAAGACCAAATATTTATTGTACAATATAACAACTACATTCCAGTTCTTCTTCCTAATTCCTTTTCTATAAATGTGGCTTTCAGAAGAAAACGCACAGCTATAACAAAATTGATCTTAGCAACGCTTACTTTTAAAGTAGTCACATTTTCTCTCATCTATCATATAGCCATAAAAATACAATGTCATATAAATCCATAGTTTATTTGTATAAGAAGATACATAGTAGCATAGAAAGCTGAGGTGCTACTTTCAAGTACTAAGAATCTGAGCTCAGGAGAGAAGAAACCTGCATTCTGATTTCAATATTTTGACAATTTAGTTGTGTAACTGTGGGCAAGTCAAATAGCATTTCCAAAGACTCAACTTTCTCATCTGTAAATTCATGAATTGTGCTAGATATTTTATATGTTTTTACCTCACTACTTAGCAAAGAGTACATAGTAAGTGGTATAGAGAAAAACATAACTGATGTGATGGGCAAAACTCATTTTCTGATGAATTAGTGATGGGCCATTGGAAGTCATTATGGGGAATAAAAACTGTCATTGAAAATATTTTCATAATTTGAACTAAATGAGGTACACAGGTGTTTTTATAGCCCATTATCCTTTATATATCTGACAATGAGACTCTGTCACAGAGAGCTGTGAATGCCCCAACCCTAAAATACGTAAAACTGGACAGAACTAAAGAATCAATAAACAAAGCCACAATTTTACATGAAGATTTGAATATACTTTTCTTAATAATTTATAGACCTAGAATAAAAACAAATCAAAACAATAATGTGTAGAGAGAGGTGTACACAAGTATCTGATACCTTATTTCACTGTAGTAGATTACAACATCCAAAACTCTGGGTAGCAAGTTGTTTTCAAGTACACTTAAAACGTTCAACAAAATAGACTGTAAGGTTGATCATGAAGTAAGTCTCAATGCATTTCAAAGTATTGGCATCTCACAAAATATGTTGTCTAAGTACAATTAAGTTAGACACATATAACAATCAGAAAATTTATCTAGAAAAGTTTCAAATATTTAGAAATTTAAAAATTACTCTAAAATAACATGAAAAATAATAAATTATAATATAGATGATAGAAAATTTAAAAGAACTGATAGTAAAAATACCACATATCAAACATACAAAATTGTAGTTAGAGCTAAAGAAAATTTAGAGAGATACATTCATTAGAAAAACAAAAACTACTAAAAAAATTCTACAGTAAGAAAATGGTGAAAAAGTTAAACAGAAGATAAGTGGAAGAAAATAATAAATGCGTATGAAAATCAATAACATAGAAAATATTTCACAAAATAGAAAAAAATAGCAAGTCAAATGTTGGTTACTTGCAAAGATTAGCAAAATGGCAAATGCATAACAACAGAGATCATAGAATAAAAAGAGAAAATATAAATTACAAATAATAGGAGTGAAAGGAAAATTATCAATAAAGATCTTATAGACTATAAAAGTATTACAGTGAAAATTATGAATATAAGTATACCAATAAATATGACAAATTTAAAATAAACACCTTCACTTGAAAAATGTTATGAAGATTGACATGGATGAATTGAAAATCTGAATAACACTATACATATTAAATAATTGAATTTATTATGATGATTGCTCTTCCCCCACTTCCAAAAATACTTAGGCTTAAATTATTTACCTGGTGAAGTATATCCAACTTGAAAAAATATAAGACATTCTAACACAAACTCATTAAAAAATAAAAGGGGGAAATTTTCACATTTTGTTTCAGAATCTATCATAACCCACAGTGACATTTTTAATAATTGAGGAACAATACCTCTCATAAAAATAAATGTAACAATATTTTGAAATGTTATAAAAATAAGTTTGGCAATACATAAAATACATAATACAGCAAGACTGATTGGGGTTTATCCCAACGATGTAAGGTTGATTTGTCTATTAAGAATATGCCCAAAAAAGATATACAATTGGCCAACAGGTATGAGAAAAAATATTCAACATCACTAATTTTCAGAGAAATGCAAATTAAAACTACAATGAGATATCATCTTACCTCAGTTAAACTGGCTTTTATCAAAAGACAGACAATGATGAATGTTGGTGAGGATATGGAGAAAGGAGAACCCATGTATGCCACTGGTGGAGATGTAAATTAGTACAGACACTATGGAGATCAGTATGGAGGTTACTCAACAAACTATAGGTAAAAATAGAACTACCATATGATTCAGCAATCTAACTGCAAGGTACATATCCAAAAAAAAAAAAAAAAAAAAGAAAATCAGTACATTTGAAGGGATACCTGCACTCCCACATTTACTGCAGCACTATTCACAATAGCCAAGCTATGAATCAACCTAACTTTCTATCAGTGGATAAATGAATAAAGAAAAGGTGAGACCTATACACAATGGAATATTATTCAGTTATAAAAAAGAACAAAATCCTGTCATTTGCAACAAAATGGACAAAACTGGAAGTCATTATGTTAATGAAATATGCCAGGCACATAAGACAAAAATATCATGTTTTCACCCACATGTGGGAGTTAAAACAATTTGATTTCATGAAGATAAGAAGTAGAATGATGGTTACCAGAGAAAGGGTAATGTGGATGGGGAGAATAAAGAGATAATGGTAAATTGGTGCAAAAATACTATTACGTAGAAGGAATAAGACTTAGTGTTTGGTAGCACAATAGGTCAAATATAGTTAACAATAATTTATTGCATATTTCAAAATTAGTGGAAAGGTGGAACTGGAATTTTCCTAATACAAAGCAATGATAAATGCTTGAGGTGATGGATATCCCCAATTACTCATATTTGATTATTACACATTATATGTCTGGACGAAAATATCACATGGGCCGGGCGCAGTGGCTCACACCTGTAATCCCAGCATTTTGGGAGGCCGAGGTGGGCAGATCATCTGAGGTCAGGATTTTGAGACCAGCCTGGCCAACATAGTGAAACCCCATCTCTACTGAAAATACAAAAATCAGCTGGGCATGGTGGCACACGCCTTTAGTCCCAGCTACTCTGGAAGGTTAGGCATCAGAATCACTTGAACCTGGGAGGCGGAGGTAGCAGTGAGCTGAGATCGCACCACTGCACTCCAGCCTGGGCAACAAGAACCAAACTCTGTCTCAAAAAAAAAAAAAAAAAGTCACCTGTACCCTGTAAATATGTACAACAATTTTGTATCAACATTTTTTTATAAAAAGCAATATGTCAGTCAAGCCATTTCAGTAGAAGTAGAAATATAATTTTTTCAGCATTCAACACCCATCTTCACTATGTTACAGTGTATTTATGAAAATCCAACACCCAATACATACTTAGTGGTGAAATATTTAGTACTTCCCACATCTAATCAGGAACAAGGTGTGAAATCTAGCTTCATCTTATTATTCAACTTTCAACACACTTGTGGTCCTAGCAAGTACAATAAACAACAAAAAAATTAACCTGAGATTTGGTAAATAAGATATAAACTGTCCCTCTTCACACATTACTTAATTTTCAATGTATGAAATAATCAGTAATCTATAATTAAGTAAACTGAGTAAAACTTACCAGCAATTGTTGAAACAAGGTTGAAAAGGAGGTTGAGAATATGAATATGGCAATATTGGCGTGCAGTCTGTACTATTGTATTGGTACTATAAATATTGGTAAAATGCATTTAAAAATGTATTGATACTGTATATGTGAGTACGTATTTCTGTGTATGTGCTTTTCATTGTCTATGGAATGGAGAAAGAATGGAAAAAACTTGACCCCAGTAACAAATAACACATAAAAGTACCTGGATTTTAGTTTCTAAATAACATAGTACATTAATAACAAATTAGGGCTCTTTGGAGAAATGGCTGATTGTAGGGCTGAGTCAGGGAAAGCACTACATGATACTCCAGGCATATGCTTTGAGTATATATGCAGATGTATATATTGGTGATTGCCGGGAAAATAATATATATGTAACACAAATAGGTCAGGATGCAAACAGTAGATTTAGTTCAAAAGATGGAGAGAAAAATTACCTGAACTTAAATTTACTGCTGTTAATTAATCAGAAAGCATGCAGTTTAAAGGATACTTCAAAAGCAAAGAGTAAGGTAATGCAGTTTTCCAAAGTCTTTTGACTTAAGTGAGTTTTCCCCAGTTCTCCTTGAAGACAATCAAAAAGTCCAGACATTTTAGATCACTGACATGTATGTATTTTAGACTGATGGGCAGAATAGGGTCAAAAGGAGACTTTTCAACCACCAAAGCCCTCCATATTGTCATTTTGTTCAAATGGCAAAAAGTTGTGCTGCCCCAGAATCACATATCTCTATGTGATATGTTAGTGTATTACAGAGCCAATTAAATGGCTCAATCCACTTGATGAGGTAGACAGGAAAACAACTAGTCTTACACATCTTGCATATTGCTACAACAATGCCCTTCACTTAAACATATACAGTACTAAGTTTTAAAGTTACCTATTTCTGAAGGCAGGTTGTAAAACTATAATATGTCTATATCCCAGTACAAATCCCTGACTTTAACTAGGATTTATCAATCAAAGATGCTTAAGCAATTTTGAATTTTAATTTAGTAATAATAATAACAATAATAATAATCACTAATTTTGTAAGATAATATGTATAAAGCTATAAAAGAATGGGCAATATTTAAGTTACTTTTTAGAAATGTCACATATTAAGTTCAAGATTTTTTCCAATTATAAGATTACAAATATTTCTATTAGAGGTATTAGTTCAGTGGCTTTTGTTTCATTGAGTGTTAGTTATTGAGACTTTAAATGGTTGTAAACTTTTAGTTAGCCAAACCAGCAGTTCAGATTTCTAAAGTATTATTGCTTCATAAATCTGAATGTAAATCATAAATATCTGGTGACTGAGATGAGTGATCACTGACAATACTAGTGAATATTTGCTAAATGAGTTATTAACATTCAGAGGTTTATCATATTATTCATTAGCATATTAAAGTGTATTTAATCATGTTCTAGAAAAATAATTTATTGTAAAAGTTCAATGTATTATACAATTATATTTATCACTATTAGTAGAAACATATTATTTTATCTGATATTTACATAAAATATTTTCCTCCTTTGGATAATATGTATTTCCTTTCAGTCTTAGACACTTGCCATTTATTGACACAAAAATAGTCCTACAAAGGAATACAAATTTAATGATCCTTTAATTTATTTTCTCAATATTTTCCTATTTATCAAATGAGTGCTCTTATAATTTTACTATGAGCAGCCCAATTTTAAAATCTGAAGTGCTTCTACAAAGTAGTGATGACAATACCATACAAACTGGAAGAAATACATTGCATACTAGAGACTGAATGAGTTCTGTACCAATGTATTGTAACAATTAAAAGATCTCTTCAAATTATTTTATTTGATACTACTTTGGCTATTCCACATTAATGAAATACAGCTAATTTAATTACATATTATGATCATTGTACATACATGAGTTCCTGGTTATTTAAATTCATCCAATGCAATCTTTAAGAAGATTTTCAGACAATTATTTTGAGTATTGCACTACCTCTGCTATACTAATACCTTATGGATCTATCATACTTTGCAAAGATAAGCCATTTAAATTTATTAGATTTTAACAAATCTTCTCTTCTGGTAAGCTTGTATAATATTTTGATAGATGACTATAAATCACTGAATTTCCAAATCCGAAGAAAATTTATTTCTTCGGAATAAGTATATTTTGTGTCTGGGTCATTTTCCTACCACCTCATTTTCATTATAATGGCTTATTCTCACTATGATTCAAATGTGTCCCTGTAACTATGTATTAATTGTTATAGACAAATTGCATAGAGACAATTAATTACATTCACTTCCTTAAGTGGTTAAAATTAAAATAAACTTAAGTTACATGATTCATAACATAAAAATAATGGTACTAACAGACAGTAAATTAATAAACAGGGCCATCTATATTGAGAGTTGCACCTATTTTTGTAGAGTAAAACATCTGCTTTTGAATTTTGTAGATCCCAAAGCTTGTAGACTCCCTTTCATCAACCTTAGATAACTGTACAATTGATTTGATTAAATTCAGTAAAGAGGTTTATGTCTTTGTATAATGTCTAGGCTCAGCATATCTATTATTGTGCTCAATAAACTAACTCATGGACAACACAGGTTTTGTAGTCAATCTTTAGAAAACATGGGTTACTAAATCTCCTCTTAATGAATTATTTTATATATATATATAAACATATTGAAGCTTCTGTGCAGTTGGGTATTCAAAAATTAACTTTACACTTGAGCAAGCAAGATTATCCAATATAAGACACTTTTATGTGCATATTCATGTACATCACTTGGAACAGATATCTCTTAACTTTGGTTCTGAGACACTGCTGATGTATCACACTTAGACTGGGCTGGTTCTTCATCTTAAACAAAAATTGCAAAAGTAAAATAGACATATTATAAATTTTAAAACCATTTAAAGTGAAAAAAGTGTGTCTTCCCCTCTGCTCTATTCTTAATTCCTAAGTTCATTATTCATTTTCTCCAGTATTTTATTATGAAAAATTTTCAAGAATACATCAAATTTGAAAGAATTTTACTGTGAATACCAACTAGATATGAACATTCACGATATGCAAATCATTAACTAAAGTTTAATATATGAGTACTTTTTAAAAATGATGTAAACTTTACAATGAAATGCACAAATTTTAAATGTGCAATTGCTGTGTATTTACACATATATATACCCTTCAAATAAATAACATAGAACCTTGATGAGATTTAGAACATTATCATTACCGCCCCAATGTTCTCTCATATACATTTTCAGCCCATCAATGTAATCTCCTACTCTAAGGCAAATCCAATTTTGTTTTAACCACAGATTAATTTTTCCTGTTCAAGAATGTTATATAAATAGATTCATACAGTATATACCCTTTTATAAAAGGTATTTTATACTTATAATAATATTCCTGATATTTATTAATGATGTTACAGAGGAATCGTTAACATTTATTTTCTTAAGATAATGTGTTCTTAAGAGATAGTACATATCAGACATTTTCTAATAGTGCTTAAATTTGCACATAGCCAATCTCTTCTAACTCTTGTCAACTTTATTATTCTTCATTTCAGGAGTTAAGTCCTGTCTAACTTTGCCTCTAAATTGTTAATAGAGCTATTTTCTTTTTGTGTTTTCTACTAAAATATTTAATCCCAAAAAGTCCACTATATTACCTTTTTAAAAAGTGTTTAGTTTTTTAGAGTCATTTTATGTTCACATCAAAATGAAAAGTATTGAAATTTCCCATATAATCCTGGTACCTACACATGCATACCCTCCTGCATTATCAACATCTCCCAGTACATTTGTCAAAACTGATGAATTTACAATTATACATCATTGTAATCATTGTTGTCATCCAGAGTTTGTAATTTACATTAGCTTCACTCTTTTTATTGTATATTCTGTGAGTTTGGACAAATGTATAATGACATGTATCTACCATTATAATATTATACAAAATATTTTCATTGTCCTAAAAATCCTATGTGCTCTGTCTATTCATCACACCTTCCCTTCCTCCAACACCAGGAAACCACTGATCTTTTCACTGTCTTCACAGTTTTGCCTTAATTAGAGTTTCACATAGTTGGAGTTATACAGTACATAGCCTTTTAAGACTAACATCTTTCACTAGTAATATATATGGACATCTTGGCAAGCTTCTTCCCCAAGTTCTGACAATTATGATTAAAGCTGCCAGGCCGAGCGCGGTGGCTCATGCGTGTAATCCCAGCACTTTGGGAGGCTAAGGTGGGAGGATCACTAGGTCAGGAGATCAAGACCATCCTGGCTAACATGGTGAAACCCCGTCTCAACTAAAAATACAAAAAATTAACCAGGCATGGTGGCAGGCGCATGTAGTCCCAGCTACTCGGGAGGCTGAGGCAGGAGAATGGCATGAACCCAGGAGGTGGAGGCTGCGGTGAGCTGAGATCGTGCCACTGCACTCCAGCCTGGGTGACAGAGTGAGATTCCATCTCAAAACAAACAAACAAAAAACAAACAACAACAAAACTGCCATAAACGTCCTTGTGTAGGTTTTTGCATGGAACTAAAGTTTCAATTCCTTTGGATAAATACCAAGAAGTATGATTGCTGCATCACATGGTATAAGTTTATTTAGTTTTGTAAGAAACCACCAAACTGTCTTCTAAAATCGCTGTACCATTTTGCATTTTCACAAGCAAATGAATGAGCGTTCAGTTTGCTTCACATCCTTATCAGCATTCGATGTCGTCAGTGCTCTGTATTTTGGCCATTCTAATAGTTTAGTAGTAGTATATCTTTGTTCTTTTAATTGTTATTTCTGTGATGACATGATGTGGAACATCTCTTCATACGTTTATTTGCTATCTGTTTATCTTTTTTGGTGAGGTCTCTGTTAAGGTCCTTGGCCCAATTATTAACTGGTTGTCTGTTATCTTATTGTTGACTTTTAAGAATTTTTTTTGTATAGTTTAAATAACAATTATCAGATATGTCTTTTGCAAATATTATCTCCTTGTCTGTGCCTTATTTTTGTATTTATTCCTTAGACACTGTATTTCCCAATGCAGATTTAAAAAATTTTAATAAGTTCTAGTGTATCAATTCTTTCTTTCATGAATTGTGCCTTCATTGTCATTTCTAAAAATTTGCCAGACTCTCAGTCACCTAGATTTTATGTTACATTATCTTCTAGAAGATATATAGTTTTGCATTTTACATTTAGTCTGTGATCCAGTTTGAGTTAACTTATGCAAAGAGTGTAAGCTCTGTGTTTAGATTCATTTTTTACAAGTGGATGTCCAGTTGTTTCAGGACCATTTATTTAAAAAAAAAAACTATCTTTGTTCCATTGTATTTTCTTTGTTCAAAGATCAGGTGACTGTATTTATGGTAGAGAAAACGATCAATGGAACAGAATATAGAACTCTATTTTGGAGCTCTAAATTCTGTTTCATTAACAGTTTTGCCTACTCTTTTGCAATACACTGTCAAGATTATAGTACTTTATAATAGGTCTTGAAATTGGGTGGTGTCAATCCTCCAACTTTTCTCTTCTTCATTATTAAGTTGGCTATAAGACTTTTTGCCTCTCTATATAAAGGTTAGAATAAGTTTATTAATATCAATAAAATGAGTTGCTGGGATTTTGATTCAGATTGCATTGACTCTATAGATCAAGTTGGGAAAAACTGACATTCTGACAATATTCAGTTCTCCTATCCATGAACATAAAATATCTCTCCAGGTATTAAGTTCATCAGTTTTGTAGTTTCCCTCATATAGATCTTATTTGTATTTTGTTAGATTTGTAACCAAGTATTTCATATTTGGGATGCTACTGTAAATGGTATTGTTTTTAATTTCAAATTCCACTTTCATTCCTCATATGTAGGAAGGCAAGTAATTTTTATATATTTTCTTATTCTGCAATTTTGCTATAATCACTTATTAGATTCAGGAGATTTTTGCTAATTTGTTCACATATACCAGATAAAAAGTCATGTCATCTTCACATAAAGACAATTTTATTTCTTCCTTTACAATCAGTATACCTTCTGTTTCCTTTTCTTATTTTATTACATTAGCTAGGACTTCCAGTGTGATTTTGCAAGGGGGTAACAAGAAGAGATATCTTTACTTTGTTTCTGTTCTTAGTGGGAATGGTTCTAGTTTTCTCACCATGAAGAAGTATGATGTTGTCTGTTGTTTTTCTTTTTTTTTTTTTTTGTATATTTAAAAAATCAATTTAGGAAGTTTTCTTCTATTCAGAATTTATTGACAATTTTTATTGTGAAAAGATGTTTCATTTTGTAAAATGCTTTTTCTGCATCTATTGATATAATCATGTGATTTTTTTTCTTTAGCCTGTTGATGTGGTGGATTACAATAATTTATTTTTGAATGTTGAACTAACTTTACATACCTGAGATAAATCTCACTTTGTCATAATGTGGGATTATTTTTATACATAGTTTGTTCTATTTGCTAATAATTTGTTGGGAATTTTTACATCTATGCTCATCAGAGATGTTGATCTGCAGGTTTTTGTTGTTGTTCTTGGAAGGACTCCGACTGATTTTGGTAGCAGGGTACTGCTGAAAAGAATGAATTGGGGAGAAGCCCCTCTGCTTCTACCTTCTGAAAGAGTTTTCAGAAAATTGGTATAATTTCTTTTATGTAAAAGATAAGAAAAATTCACTAATGTATACATCTGGGCCTGGTGCTTTTTGCTTTATAAGCTAATTAATTATTGATTGAGTTTCATTGATAGACATTATGAATGTCTTTTTGTGTGAGTCTTAGCCAATTTTGTCTGTCAAGACATTGGCCCATTTTATTCATATTTATTGAATATGTAAGTTTGGAGTAGTTCATAATATTCCTTTGTTATCCTTTTAGTATCTCTGGAATGTGTAGCATTGGCCCCTCTTTTATCTCTGATGATTTATATTCTATTTTTTTCTCTTACTTAGCTTGGCTAGAGGCTTTTCAATTTTATCTTTTCGAAGAACCAGATTAAAAGTCATTGATTTTCTTTACTGATTTCCTGTTTTCAATTTCATTGATTTCTGCTCAAATGTTTATTATTTATTTTCTTCTCCTTACATTGGATTTAATTGGCTTTTCTATTTCTAGTTTCCTAAGGTGGAAGCTTAAAATGTTAATTTTAGCTCTTTCTTCTTTACCAGTAACTTTCACTCTCAGCACTGCTTTCACTGCCCCTCACAAAGTTTGATATTTTATTTTCATTTTCATTTAGTTCAAAATTTTTAAATCATCCTTGAAATTTCTTTTTTGACCAAAGTGTTATTTATTTGTTTAGCATTAAGGGGAAACATGTACCGGTAAATTACATGGGTACGTTATATGATACTGAGGATCCCATCACCCAGCTATCAATAGGTAGTTTTTCATGCAATGCCTCCTACCTCCTTCCCTTTTTTGGTAGTATCCAGTGTCTATTGTTTCCATCTTTCTGTCCACGTTTATTCAACGTTTAGCCCCCACTTATAGGTAAGAACATGAAGTATTTGGTTTTCTGTGTTAATTCACTTAGGATAATGGCCTCCAGCTGCATCATGTTGGTGCAGAGGATATAATTTAGTTCTTTTTTATGGCTGTGCAGTATTCCATCGTGTATTATACCACATTTTCTTTATTCAGTCCATCATTGATGAATACCAAAGGAAAATAAGTTGGTCTACCAAAAAGACACATTGCCAGGCATAGTGGCTCATGCTTGTAATCTCAACACATTGGCTGAAGTGGGAAGATTGCTTGAGCCCAGGAGTTCAAGACCAGCCTGGGCAACATGACCAGACCTAGTCTCTTCAAAAAATACAAAAATTACCTGGATGCGTTGGTTGGCATGCACCTGTAGTCCCAGCTACTCAGGAGGGAGAGGTGGGAAGATCACTGGATCCTGGGAGGTCAAGGCTGAGGTAGGCCATGATTTTGCGACTGCACTTCAGCTGGGTGACAGAGTGAGACCCTGTCTAAAAATAAAAATAAAAGAAAAAGAAAAAAAAAGGAACCACTTACGGACTTATATGATCATCACAGTGCTACACAAATTTTAGCAAAGACAGACATGAAGTCAACTATGTGTTATTTAGATGTGTGTTTTTTAGTCTCCATATATTTTGGAATTTTCAAGTTACTCTTAATTTACTAATTTATAGTTTAATATCATTGTGTTCTGAGAGTTGGCATTGTATAATTCCTATCATTAGAGTTATTAATATGTGTTTTATGTCCCAGCATGTTGTCTATCATGTGAGCTTGAGAAGAATGTGTATACTTCTGCTGTGGGATGAAGTAGTCTACAGATATCAATTGCATACAGTTAATTGATGGTATTTTTGAGTTCAACTATGTTACTAATGACTTTGTGTCTGCTGGATTTGTCCATTTCTGAAAGAGGGGTATAGAATTACCCCAATACAGTAGTAGTTTCCTCTAATTTCTCCTTACATTTGTATCAGTTTTTGCATTGCATAGTTTGACAGTGTCAGGCACACATGTTAAGGATTCTTATGCTTTCTTTAAGAATTTACCCTTTTATCATTATTCAATGTCTTTCTTCATCTATCTGCCTAGCTAGGTTTGATGTCTGCTTTATTGGAAATTAATATAGTTATTTATAGTTTCTTTTGATTAGTGTTAGCATGATATATCTTTCTCTATTCATTTACTTTTAAGCTATGTATGTCTTTGAAGTGAGTTTCTTGTAGACAACATATACTAACTTGAGTATTATTTTTAATCCAATCTGATAATCTTTGTCCTTTAATTTGTACATTAAGACAAATTGATATTCAAAGTGATTACTGATATAGATAGATAAATATCTACTCTATTTGTTACTGTTTTCTATTTGAGTTGCCACTGGAAGAAAGATGTCTATCCAGAGAATGAAATAATATAACCTTCTAATAACTGGGGTCATTAATTAATATTTTATTATTGGTATTGATACAAAGTTTAACACAAAGAGAGGACTTAATTACTATATACTGAATAACTGTAGAAATTCATGAATAAAAATATTTTTAACTTCAATTGTTAAAGTGTCTTTCATTGGTTAGTTCTATGCTAATATGTACTTTGTACATGTTGAAATAATTGTAGTTCCAAAAAATCCTAATATGTGTAATTGCTCAAACTCACTAGAGGTTTTCTTCCTTGTTTATTGAACCATTAATATTAATATGTGTGTTTGGTGGTTAGCTTTTTGCTGCAAGTTGTTTAACAAAGTAAAGCTTGTTAACTCTGGTATTCCTGCATACATTTGTGTTACTTGACAATAGCCAGCAGCAGAAGAAAATACAGGGTGGTCACAGTTGCTTCATAATGTCTTGGTCTGGAAATTTCACACATAATTCCTTTCATATTCTATTAGCAAGGATTCAGTTACAAGGTCTATTCTAACTGCAAGAGAGACAGATAACTTTATTTCCAGGTGGCCAGTAATAAGAGAAACTGGATAATTTATGAAAAACTTAAAACCTCTGCAAAAACTTGTGAAGTTACAATGGTGTATGTTCTGCCTCTGTGTCATGATATAGTGGATTTCAGTGATTTTATTTTAAAATTCCAGTTATGCAATGAATTTGCATTTATATCCACACCTTAAAGCTTACCTAAGGTACTGGAACAAAGAAATACTCAGAATATTTTCAAACATCATCTGATTCCACTGTAGTTAAGCATTAGCAATAGAGTGTTCATGAAAATATACTGAGTGTCAAAACTTTGTTAATTAGAAAAAAGTATATTTACTTTCTCTGAAGAATTTTGTTGATTAATAATATTTTATCCCCTGAGCATCCAGACCATTTGTGGAAAGCAGGGACAGGGACTTCTGAATTACATTGAATGAGTCATTTGGAAATGTACAATTTTAATTAAATAATAATCATTTACATACCACAATTTTTTCTCAAATCTCACATTCTCATATGGCAGGTCCTAAATGTTAATTATTATATAACCCTGCAATGTAGATATTTTAATTTCTGTTTCAGAGATTTTGAAACTGTGAATCTTTCCCATTTTGTGGCAGCTAAGAAATGGCAGATGTTGAATTCAATCTCAGTTTTTCTGTAAGTAAAAATTCTGTGCACCTTCTACCACACTACATTGTTTTCTTTCCTTTGCTAGGACTGAGAGCATTTATTTTGGAAGTGTAGGAGATTTCATTTAACATTAGGATAATGTTTTATAATAAGTTTATTCTATTATTCTAGATAGTAAAATGATTTGGAAAAGATCCATTTTTGTAGGCTATTCAAGTGTAAAAAGTCTTGATTGGCACTTTTTTATTTTTATTTTTTAATTTTCAGAACTTTGAATATGTCATCTCTGTTGCCTTCTAACTGCAATTATTTATTACATCAGTTGTTAATTGTATTGGGCTCCTTGTGTGAAGAGTTGGTTTTCTTTGGCTGCTTTCAAGATTTTCTTTTTATGTTTGGTTTCCAACAATTTGACTATGACATGTGTGAGTGTGGAACTGTATGTTTATCCAGCTTACTAAGAACGTCAGAATGTATAAATGTTTTTCGCCAAATTTGGGAAGTTTTCTGTCATTATTTCTTCAAAAATATTTCTTTACCTCTCATTTTATTCTGGTACTCTTATTATATGTATGTTGGTGTGCTTAATGATAACCTAAATTTATCTGAGACTGTATATTTTTCTTTTTTTATTTTCCCTATTCTTCAAATTGCATAATCTCTATCAATTTTTCTTCAATTTTGTGGATCTTTTCTTTTGCCAATTCCCATATACTGTTCAGCCATACCAGTAAATTTTTATTATTTTAATGTAAATTCCACAAGTATTTTAAAATAATTTCTACCTCTTTATTGAAATTATGTATTTGATGAGAAATTGCCATCATAGGTTTTTTTTTTTGTCTGTAATTCTTTGCACTTGCTTTTCTTTTAGCATTTCAACATACTTATTATAGTTACTTGGAGGTCTGTGTTTGCTAAGCTCCAACATCATCTGGGATTCCTCAAAAACAGTTTTTATTGCCTGATTTGTATTTGTATTTGTTTTTTTTTTTTTAATACAGTGTATGGGATCCTCTCTCTTGTTTCTTTATATACCTCATAATTTTATGTTTAAAAAATAAGCATTTTAGATAATATATTGTACCAACTTTGAATGTTGATCCCCCCAGGTTGGGTTAATATTGTTGTTGTTTGCTTTGCCTTTGTATATTTGTTTAATGACTTGGCTGATCTAATTCTGTAAAGTCTGAGTGTCTTCCTTGATTTCATCTTTTTGCCTGGCTAACAAAGGGTCCCTCCTGGGTCAGCAGAAGACTCTTATTTGCCCAGCGTGGTGTTTATGCTCCCTTAGTAAGTTATGTTTTTATGTTTTACCATTGGCTGTGTTTGTGTGACTTGGAGGTGCTATCATAGATCAAGGAGTTTAACTTTTTGCCTCACATTCAGCCAGGGACTAGTAACTTTGATCTTCTCTTTCTGACCACTTCTGAGTAGGGACAGCCCTGGACATGCACACAGTCTTCTATCTCTCCAAGGATGCTTTTGGTTTTATTTTTAATCCTAGATTTTAGGAGTTGACCCAGTTTATAGTAGCTTACTATTTATCCATGTTTGCTCATGTGGTGTATTTCAGTGCCTTTGAGAGTGAGGCTTCCAGGCTATACTGATGGATTTGTGGGCAGATTCACATTTTCCTGTCTGCCCCATGTACTGCTCTCATTGCCCTGAGTTTAGCCTAGTACATGTGCACAACCTTCCTGGCTTCCAGAATTGCCTGTGATTCCAGAAGAATGACACTTGGCTATACTTTAATCAGGTTATTTTTGTTATAGTTTTGTTGTTCTGTTGTTTTGATTGCTGCTAGTATTCTGGAGCTAGGAAAACCCTCTTAATTACTATTAATCATGAGCTCCAGTGATTTTGACAGGTATCTTAGGCATGGAATTTTCCATGCCCTGTTTCAAATAAAGTCAGTTTCCTTAAACAGAGCTGCAAAGCTCTTACTCAATAAAGCATGCCTCCTCTTCTCTGGACAGAACATCTGGGTCACCACAAAGGATCTAGGAGATCAGATGTCTTCTAAGTTCTCCGGAATAATATCCTGTCACTATGAGCAGGCCTGAAGATAGAGATAATAGCTCTTGGTCTTCTCCACTTACCTTTCTCAGTGTGAAACCTCTTCCTCGTGAGTAATCTGAATGGGGGCAATCAGAGCACAGTGTTCTTGGCCTGCCACATTTGCAGTGGAGCTTGCATCCTACAAGTAGGGGCTAGATGGGAAAAGGGAAATTCTGTAATAGTTGTTTGGGTGGGGAGAGGATGAGAAAGGCTGATGGCTTGCCCCTTCTGAGGTGAAATCACAGCTATAAACTTGAAGATGGGGTACAGGGAGTCACCTGTCTTCTTGGCTGTACTCATTTGTCTTATTTAGTTCAGGATGTTGTAACAAAATACCATAAACTTAGTTGCTTATAAAAACTAGAAATGTATTACTCACAGTTTTGGAAACTGAAAGTCAGAGATCAGGGTGACAACATAGTTGGATTCTGGTGAAGACTCTCTCTCATACTACAGACTGTTGAATTCTCATTGTAATCTTACATGGTGTAGAGCAGAGTGAAGCAAGTTCTCTTAGAACTCTTATAAGGGCACTATTACCACTCATGAGGTCTCTGCCCTCATCATCTCATCTAATACTAATTACTTCCAAATGCCACACTCTTAATACAATCCTATTGGGGGATAGGGTTTCAACATATGAATTCGGGGGGACAAATACTTAGTCTAGAATATCCCATACCTTGCCTCCAAATTTCATGTTCTTCTGTCATGTAAAATACATTCACTTTATCTCAACAGCCCCAAAAGTCTGGAATCAATCCAACATCCACTGTAAAATCTAAAATATCATCAACATATCATCTAAATCAGACATAGATGAGATTTATGGTGCAATTTATCCTGAGGCAACATTCCTCTCCAGCTGTAAATCTGTGAAAGCAAACAAGTTATATACTTCCAAAATATAAACAGACACAGCATAGACATTCCCATTCCAAAAGGAACAAGTAGGAAAGAGGGAAGGTTGAGGGTTCCCAAGAAAAGTTTAAAACCTAGAAAGGCAAACTACATTAGACCTTAAGCCTCAAGAATAATCCTCTTTGGTTTGATGTTCTTCCTTCTAAGTGTGCTGGGAAGGAGATCCCACCCAGCTAACTCAACGGAAGTCAGTGACCAGAGTGCAAAGGCCCCAAAGACACAGCTGCCCCCACCTAGGTTTCAAAGAACACACAGAACTGGAGAGAACCATGGGAGTGGAGTTCAGACTGATTGCTGCTTTGGGCCTTCCCATCTGGTCTAGCCATGGGGGTGATGTCACCATCCCAGTAGTCCTAGAAGGGAGAGAAATTGAGACACAAATTTTAATGACCTTGTCAGAATCTATATAGAACTACATTGGAAATTATAGTTGGCATATTCAAATTATGATATGATTTTATTTGTTATTGCTGTTTTGTAATGCATACAATGAGTGGAAATGAATAAATCAAAGGAATTTTTATAATTTCATACCTAAGGACAGAAATAATGCTCCATTTGCTTCTGTATTTTCAGTAGCTGGCATTTAATACGTATTCAATACATTAAATAATTGTTGCATTACTGTAGGATTTAAGGTGTTTGTTTTATATCATTTTCTAGTATTAACTTTAATAGTATTAACTTTAATATACATGAGCATAATATGCATGTATGTTTCACATACTTGTCATAATCTAAGATTCTAGCACATTCCTTTGCATACAATAGAAACACAAGACCACTCTACTTATTGGATCATTAAATGATGAATAATAGAAACCCCAGGTGTAAGGTGACCAAGCAAACTTGTTCAGTCAATACATTCTTTCTGAATTAAATTATCTATATTTGATGAAATAGCTGATTTAAAGCTAGACATTAATTTTAGAAAAGCAATGCAAAAGATAGTGCTAATAATACCTGAAAACCATTTATTGTTTAGGTGGACGCTACCAGGCATAATGTCAGATTGTATCAGTGTAACTTCCTGTTCTCTGAGCCAGTTGGAAGAAAACGACGAACAAATAAAAATGGGGCTCTCATTCCTGGACTTGAAATGGGTAGAGAGCCAATTCTTACTGGCTACTGTGGAGACAATTTTTTAAAAAGCTTCTAACAAAATATTATAACTATAAAATATTCTACTTTGTATAGTAAGGAAGTAAAGGAGATTTTTTTTTTCATTTCAGTTGAGGCACCAGTAGGATAATGAAAAGATGATAGATAGTAAGTATGTGCCAATTCAAAAGTAAAGTGCTAGACCACCCACAGAGGACAGCAAGAGGAAACTGTTTAAATTTGATTTTGCAACACTTAAGCAGCAGCCAGATTAAGAGTAGTTAAGTAGATTTCAGTTTCTCCTCTTTTTCTAGTCATAAAGAAGGCAAAAAATATTAAAAAATAAAAATATCTTTGCAGCATAAGCAAAGCCATGTGACTAATTATGACTTTTTTTTTTTTTTTTTGAGACGGCTTCTCGCTCTGTCGTCCAGGCTGGAGTGCAGTGGCCCGATCTCAGCTCACTGCAGGCTCCGCCTCCCGGGTTCACGCCATTCTCCTGCCTCAGCCTCCCAAGTAGCTGGGACTACAGGTGCCCGCCACCACGCCTAGCTAATTTTTTGTATCTTTAGTAGAGATGGGGTTTCACCGTGTTAGCCCAGATGGTCTCAATCTCCTGACCTTGTGATTCGCTCGCCTCGGCCTCCCAAAGTGTTGGGATTACAGGCGTGAGCCACCGTGCCCGGCTGACTTTGTTTTTTTTTTGGGGGGGGTGGGGGCGGAGAGAAATTGTCATGGCATTTCACCTTCATGTGGCAGGTGAAAAAGTTCATAGAGATCTCAGCACTGCTACTCTTCTAGGCTGAAGCATGGAGGAGTACTGATGAGATCTCCACAAACTTTTTCACCTGCCACATGAAGATGCTACAAGTTCCAAATAGTACAACAACATCATGGGGGAGTCTCTGTTACCCTGGGTCCCTGAGTGTCTGTGTAGAACAGGGCATGCCCACATCAACCTAAGTGAACTAAAAGTATAAGTGAAGAACCAATGTTTGCTGTAGTATATTTCCTTGTGTTACCATAACATAAACTTCTTCATCCTGATCAGTGCTGCTATAAATGAGATGAGACTGAAGTGACTGAGAAAAAAAAAATTGGCCTGCCTATCTTGATGAACCCCCTGACTTCAACTGAGAGAGAGGGACTTCAAGGGTACTAAATAAAAGCCTAGCCTGACTTTCCTGTAACCTGTTAGAGATACAGAGCTACTTAATAAAAGGAGGAAAGACATTGGTGTGTCATCGAAGGAGCAGAGCTGAAAGGGACTTTCAGAATTGCCAAGCAAGTACATTGATAAACTTCTTTTTCTGAACCAACAAAAATATAGACAAAATAACTAAAATTCACCATTTTAGGACTCTAGTAATTAACAAATACCACAGAATGAACTAAAAATAACTTAATCAAGAGAGACTATTTCATTTTGGTAAAATAGTGAGGTCTGCAATATTTTAACTTGAGTTTATTTCTACTTCCCCCTTCTCTCAACTCAGTGGCATGATAGCAGAGAAAAGCCCTGCAGCCGAAGAAGATGACTTAACTCTTTTGGAGCTACCTTAAAAGCCCCATCTCCACACACAGTCAATATTTCATCTGAACTTGAAGATCTTGGAAAATCTCCATTCCCAGAGTTTAGTGCTATTTGATCTGACACAGTCCTCAGATCAGCAGAGTAGGGGATGCCAACTTCCAGGGCATTACTGAACAAAATGAAACTGCTGGCAACAGCTCACTTGCCTACAGCTGTGATTTTAGTTAGAGCAGCTTGGCCAGGATTTATATAGAAATTCTGGAGGACTAGATAACGACATGGAACTTTGAAGAGCTCTGACATGTTCTGGGTAATCTAAAAGGTTCTTTACATGTGCAACACCATAAAAATTGCTTTTTGAGAAGGGTCATATAAAGAAGTATAGTATCATTATTATTTGGCAATGCTGCTGTGATGAGATAATTTGTTTTTCGTTTTTGTCTTCAAAGAATAGAATACACAAAAAGGGAGAGGAGAGGTGTCAATAAAAGTCTGCAGTTCATAGGCTACATTCGAGCTGTTTATCAAAAACTTATGTAACAGGCATGCCTGATTCTTATTTAAAACACAAATGGCTTGTCTCACAATTGACTCACTAATAAAGAAGCCAATACATGCAGAGACAGGGCCTTATAATTTTGTTATTATATCTCATTACAATTACAATTTCATCTTTCTCCTAAATGAAAAGTGACATTTTTTCTTTAACAACAACCTCAAACGATGCCTCTTTTCAATGTAGTCATTTGAACTTTGTGTTGTAATTGATGTACTTCTACGGGACTTATAACCCTTAAGTATTTACAGTCATTACATCCCAGTATTAATCTCTCCCTCTCTCTCTGTCTGTCTCTGTCTCTCTCTCTCTCTTTTCTTCATTGCATTCACTCTTGAAGCACTCTCATTTAAGGATGTTTGTCTACACTGCTCTTGTCAATGTTACTAATCATCACATTGTCAAAGCCAATTATCAAATATCATTTATCATCTTAGTTAATATTTAAGCAGTATTTGATTTGTTTGATAAATATAACACTCTTCCATTAGCTGTATGTAAGTCTTTTTTGGTCCTATTCATATTTTCTGTCTTCTTTTTTTTTTTCTTGTCCATTCCTTCCACCTCTCCTTAATCTGTAAAGGTTAGAGCAGTTGTTCTTCAGAGCCCTCTGGTCTCTAAATTGAACCCCCCAGGTAGGCTTCTCCAAACATATTGCTTTACATATTACATAACATTTGGTAACTCCAAAATTTATCTTTTCAATTCTGACTTATTTTCACAGCTCCAAATATAAGTAGCCAATTGTTCCTAAGTCATCTTAACTTGATGCCTTGTAAACATCTCAGGACAATATATCCAAACCAAACTCTTAACAACTCCTACGCAAGTATGATTCATTCCTGATTTTCCATATTTTAGTAAATGGCAACAGCATTTTTCTAATTGCTCAGCCAAAACACTTTAAGATTATTTCTCAGCTCTTTACCATCACAACCTCTATCTAATTAATGAAAAAAATCTTATATTTTCAAAATATATCCAGAATCAAACCATTTCTCACTATCACCAATGTTATCATCCTTTTCAATACTACTACAGCATTTCATCATGTTTAATGTAGTAACATTCTAATATTCTCCTACTGTCTACACTGATTTCTTGAGTCTCTTCTTCATAAAACATTCAAACTGATATTTCTAAAGTTATAACATGATAACCTTATATTATACACTTCCCAGTGGTTTTCTATATTATTTAGAATAAAATCTGAGGTAAGTTACGTGGGCTACAAATCCATATATAACTTGCTACAACTGGGCTACCTTTCTGATCTCACCTCCTGATGTCGCCTTCCTCACTCACTGGCATCTACTTCCATTAACTTCATCACCATGCCTCCAATGTACCTAGCACACTCTGTCTTTAAAGTTCATTCCCAGTGCCTGGACTACTAATACTACTATACCCCAGAAATCCATATGGCCCACATCATAAATAAAATTCATTGGAAAATGACCCATTTTGTTCCAGTTCTCAAAGGGTGGTCCACAGAAGATTCACACTGAAAAGAGCTGCTAGTTATTGTTAAACACATCAGTTCTACTCTCCCTTGCAGTGCTATGGAGTTACAATATCAAGGCTTGTGATCCTGGAAACTGTACCTTTAAATATCATTTGAGTTGAATTCAATACATAATGAAATTTGAGAATCAGTGACTGGAGAGTTGGAGCCAGATTTAATACAACAAACATAACAAATGAGCTTATTTTCATGTCAAAGACAACTTTAAAAAGATCTGAACCCACATGTCCATTCTTTAGGTTCACACTCATGCATTTTGGCAGCAAAAGAGATGGCAGTTCTGGGATAGGTGATAAATAATTTATTAAGTTCATTAATGGGGCTGTAGTTCCTGGGTCTAAAGGTCATGTTTAATTTATTATTTTAAAATTCTAGTTTTCCATGAAATAATACTGCCAAGATCTTCCAAAAACTATGTAACTATATACATACATAGTCAAACAATATGTCTATAGCACAATTAGGCAATAGAAAACACTAAACTTCAATTTGGACAAGTGGAGAATGTCCACGTATATGTAAGTGCAGAAAAAACCTGAAGTCAACAGAGCTAGGCACAGAGTCAATATCAAAGCAAGAAGCCAGACGGAGGCTTGGGAAAATGGAAGAGGCAGAGGAATCCTAGCCAAAGCAAAACACAGATATAATCAATCTCAGAAAGAGTTTCAACCTGTGTGTCAAATACCAGAAAATATTCCAAAATCTGATGGATTCGACCTTATCTGTGTATTCTCAACAAGCAGAAGTAAAAGACTTCAAAATGAGTGAGACCAGGGGAGGTAATCTTGGAAGGCAAAGTCTCATGGAGAGAGGAAACTGCTTGCATGAGGGAAGTTCTTCTGGAGAACTGGTGGTGAAATGAAAGAAGGAAGTGAGTGTTAGAAATTAAAAGTTCCACAGAAACAGAATATCAAAAAGTTAGTAAATCTCTTGCTCCCAAAACAAAAGAAAGGAAAGCATTGTCTACTTCTGTGAAGCCTCATTGGCTGAAAAAATAATATGAGACTTCAGCAACATAAGAATTCTGGGACAAAATCAACCTCGACAAGGTTTGATATAGATGTTTCCTCCAGGAAACATCTAGAGTATTAAAGACTCAGTGGGACCAAAGGAGATGAAGCACAAACATTATACAGTACAAAATTGTTAGGTCATAATTTTAGTACTTTTATATATAAGAAGCCAGCATTTAGAAAGTCATTAGATATTCCTTTATTTTCATTGCATAATACTAGAGGGCATATTTATATTCAAAAGTAATGTTAGTTTCTCAAAAATTGTCTTAAAAGAGATTGCAAAATATGTATTAACTAAATCTTAATGGAATAATTTATTAGAATAACTTACTGTATTTTCATTGGTAGTTAGAGATGTCATAAAGTAATTAAATTAAACAAGAAATTAATCCAAATCACTGAAAAAATTTTATTCTACTTTTTATCTGTGGTGTCAATCCCAATGGGCCTTAAAGCATGACACTAAAGTCATAAGTTTGACAGTTGATGAGGCTCACAACCTTTTGATAGAAAACACTTTTATTTATTTTTAGATATATTAGAAGTACTGGACTTTTAACCCCTGTGTTAGAAGAAAATGCAGTGGGATCTTTTGTGTCCCTGAGTATAAAAGGTTTTCTCAGGTGGGTAGTCATTTGTGATACTTGCTTGCTCAACAAAACATCCCTTTTTGATTGATGGTGCCCCTGTGACATTGAGTAGAAGAGTAGTCTAACTGTGATGAAACAGAAGAAAATATAGTATATAAGAATGCTATCCAGAGGAGTGGCTGTGGTTATTGACTCCTGGTATATGTTTTTTTTCCATTCTCTTAAAATTCATATAGCTGTATATTTTAGAACAAGGGATAAAATGTTTGTGGCTACACATAAAGCAAGACTAAATCAAAGCAAAATCTCTAAGGCAAACACATGGAATTTTTTGCATTGTTAGCTGCTTTTAGATAAATTATATCTCTCATCTTCGATATGACCAAATAAGTACCACTTACATGCAAAAAGAAGATCACATATGTGCCCACAAATTAACATTCACAGGAATCTCCTAGTTTTATTTACCTTCCTTAGATTTCAAATATATCAAATGTACTGATTCCTGGGAAACATCAACAAATGTCAAAAGCAGAAGCATCTCAATATGCTTGAAAATAAACAAACTCATAAGTGCATTCTTGAATGATAATAATTTAATAAAATATCATATTTTTAGCCAAATATTGAATATTAATGTTGCCTATTAAGCATCTATACTTTTAAGAAATCCCCAATAGAGATAACAACATTAACTTTGTAAAATCTAGTGGTCACCATAGGTATGTATACACATACACGAAGTGAGACAGCCAGGTGGGAGAGGGTCCCCAGGAAAACTCCAACCAGCCTGCACACTGGGAGGAATGTGAACTGGGGTGGAGCTACAAATGCTTGCACCATTTGCAGTGTGAGAAGCCCCGCCCCTCCTTTTCCTGGGTGGAACCTGGGATTCAAACTGTGAGGCAAGAAGCATTCTAGCAGGAATGCTGGCCTTGCGGAAAGTCCCTATTCCCCCTTTTTTTCCTCTTTTCACCCAATAAAATCTGCTTTATTCACCCTTCAAACTGTCTGCGAACCTAAACTTTTGTGGCTGTGGAACAAGGACCCTGTCTTTAGCTGAACCAAGAAAAAGTCCTGCAACATTTTTGGCTCCCAACGTGGGGCTCAAGAAGTGGTGAGTGAAATGGGGACTCAAAACGTCTCACAGCAGCTTTTAAGCTGTTCATTCTCAGACTTCAGAGGTTAGGCAAAACACACCCTAAACCCCCATTGCTCCCTGGGGTCGAGGGCCTTTCCATGGCCCTTTTCTTACTTTTTTGAAATGAACGGGGCTCTTCACTCCCACTCCCCTCCATGCCAGGGCTAGGATGCATGGTCCAAGGGTCCTGCACAGCCAGCTGGCTGGTTCCCAGCCACATGCCACTGCAGCCTTCCCTTTGCCTGGCCAAGGGGTTTAACTCTATTGAACAGTAATTAAACTACTCTCCCTGGTGGAGGAACTACTTGCATAAGAATAAGAGGTTCTTCCCCAGGAATTTTAAAACTGTTTCTTTTCTTCTTCTTCTCCACCCCATCAGCAGTTAACCTTTAAAGTTTCTTTTTCCCCCCTTTTTAGAAGACACTTTACTAGGCCAGGCCCCCAAACTATCACTGTTTATATTCTCTGTAAAGCTTTTAATTGTGAAAAAGGATTCGTGAGGCTGGTCTTAAACCACAGCCAATCTGGTGTGCTTCTCATATCCTTATGGTTTGTAGCAAACTTCCTTGCAAGCCTCCATCTTGTTTTACATCCTGGGACATGGCTTGTAATTCCAGTGGCAAGGCTTTGTTCAGCAATCCTGCCTTAGGGAATAAGTCTCTTTCTGTTTTGGTATCTGCATGTTTTCCTAACCCTGTCTCTTAAAGAACCCCACTCAGGGACTGGGATTTCTCCTGCCTGTTTTTGTAGTTATATTTGTGTGTGTGTATGTGACGTCTGTAAAAAGAGTTCTAATTAATTTAGTCTAAAGACAGACAAGTGAGTGCTTAGGTAAAATATTTTTTAAAGGGAAGAATAAAACTGTAGTACCTTTCATTTCACTTGACTTTAGTCTTTGAGAAATAAAAAACAACTTTAAAGATTATTGGTATAATGCACGTATCATTAAAATATAAATAGGTGAACCAAATTATGCTGGTCAGTTGCAAGGTTTGGTAAATGTTTTAAGGTTATAAACTGCTTTTTGGGTTTTGAGAACAATTTGATTTGCCAGCTTCACAATTGGTAAGACCTAGGGACATATGGAACTAACCACCCCCTTAATTAAGAAGGCAAACCTTGGCTGCACTTAGCACACAATTAAAACAACTTACCAGGCTTTACTTTAAAGCCAATAATTGCTAGGATTTATCATGACATGTAATGGAAACTACTGGAAATAAATGATGTTCAGTCTTCCTTAGGCTGTATTTTTGTGAATAATGCTAATATATATTCCAAAGTCGTATGGGAGTTCTAAAATCCTAATGTCTAAGTATATGCTATTAATCATAATTAATGTTGCTATGTTAAGTTATTGTAAACCACAGAGATAACCAAACTTCTGTGTCAGGTGTGTTTCTAACTGTAACTACCCTGGACATTTTGTTATTCACAGAAAATAGTTGTCTTGTTTTAATTCTTTTCAAAAATGATTTATAATAAGCTATAGGACTCTTACAGGTGATCACAAATACAATTTCTACTTGTACTGGAGACAGTCGGGCTTCTGATAACTTTGGAGATTTTGACATTAGAATAAAGGAAAATGTACAGGACTCATCAAATCTGAAATATTCACAAATATCAAGCAAAACAAAAGTTAACGAAATGGACTTAACTCAGAAAGCTGAAGCAACCTTTTTGACTTTTGATTGGAATATTGCTGATCCTTGATTTGTTTTTCAGAGTCAAGGAAACTTATTTGGAGCTATTTATAGGCTTTAATAATTGAGTAAAGTATACTCCTATGAAAAAAATTGGAGCATGTTTGTTTCTGTCTGTCTGGTTCCTCTAGAATTTGGAAACTATCTGTGAGTATTCTTATGGCAATATAGTTGTTTGCATCAGTGCAATAAGAATCTATTTTTATTTTGCAACAGGACACTACTGGAGAAAGTGGTTATGTTACCAAGGCTTTGACTGGAAGGGTATGCTTCCCTTTAAGGAGTCATTCTCGATTTGCAGAGCCAATAAAAGCCCCATGGGAGAAACTGGCCTCATACCCTCATATATGCAGTCCCTGCACCGGGTTCCTGACTGATGGTCAGTAAAGAGTGTCACTTGCTAACAGGTCCAGGAGCTCAGAGTTTATCTTGAGACCTTAAGAGGAGAGAATCACCCAACTTGCAGATATTCGATGATGGAAACCCATGGCTGGACTCAGATTTAAAAGATCTTATCTGAGATTCCTTGTGGAACAAACTTCCATCAAAGCCAATCCAAAGGGCCTGTGTAGAAATAATTATTCTTGCTGCACTTTATGTAAATAATCAGGCCAAGTGTAAGACTAAAGTCTATTTTGCAAACCATTTTGTCCTATAATATTTTTTTTTAACAAAAATGAGAACTGGTGAGAAAGAAATCTTGTTTCAAAACTTATCATATATTTGTCATTAAATTCTAAACTCACTAGTTGTTTTCAAGTTTTTGCCTACATTTTAGACTAACACTGCTTGTTCCTGTAAAGCAACCAGCATCTCTGGCTGCAGCTCAGAAAGAACAAAAGGGATGGATAATGTAGCGGATCAACATTCTGGTTCAAAGCAATTATCCTGCAAATTCTGCCAGGTGCTGGGAATAAACAGGGTGCCTATCATGTGGAGGTTTCCTTTTTGGGAAAGTAAGACCAAGGGAGCTAACCAAAGCCAAGCCCCATACACCCAAATCCTAGCAAGCATAACTATAGCCACAAGTTATCTGGGTGTGTCAAAAGACATCCTTTTCTCTCCCTTGATGGAGGAGGACTCAATTCCACAGCTTCACCTTAGCATTCAGCTTATGATAAGGAGTCCACGACACCCCCCAGCGCCACAGTTTTTTCCCCAAACTCAATTCCAAGCTTCAGGTTAAAGCCCTAGGAAAGAAAACTAGATCTATGGGACCTAGAAGCAGACAACAGAGTTTAAAAGGCACAGTGCGGGTAAGCATGGCTGATTCCTGCCGATTAAGCCAAGTCTAAGCTTCGTGTTTCAAGGATAAAGGCCGTGTTACTATCCATGGCATAAATGAAATGTATAGAATTCAAGGCTACTGACAGCAGAGGAGATAGGACATACGTGGGTAACAGCAGATGATTTTCACCTCTTAGGTCCCCCTGCTTCATGAGTGCAAGCTGCTTTGACACTCCTGGCGGCACCTGCCAAGGTCGCCGGGACTTGGAGATGAGAGGACAGAAGAAGGAAAGAGAATGTTCTTCCTGCTTTCCCTCACATATCCCGGATATCTGCTAGGAAGAGAAGGGAACCAGGGATGCCTGCTCTTGTCTTTCTTTATGAGTAGCCATTCATCTTCAGTCTGTACCCCTTTCAAATGCATCCTGATCTCCTGGGACTCCTTTGAAAAATACCCTCTTTGTTCCTTTCTCCTCCTCGGTTCTCTCTTCACAGAAAGGTAACTGTATTCATACTACAGGACACTCCCATCAGATGCATCCTCCAAACTTGAAAGAGTTAATTTCCCAAACTTTAAACTGGTTGGCTTAGTATTGGGTTCAGGGGAAGGGAACCCAAAAACCCAACGTGCTAGTAAAAGGGTAAACATTTATAATTTGGGCTTTTGTCCTCCCTCGCCCAGTGCAAATTGGTAAAAGGCCTCAGAATTTTAGAGCTGTCCTTACCCCTCCCTTTGTTTTGTATTGATACATGTTTTCTAATAACCCAGTTTGTCTGTTCTTGCCTTCAGGCCATCAAACTTTAGATGATCACGCAACCGAAGCCTCTGATGATGGCCCCTTCTGCTGGGAGCCCATAAATAGGCTTCTGAGGGAGCTCTGACTGCTGTTTACACCAAAACATTACCCTCTGTCAGCAGGAAGCAGTTAAAACAGTCTTCATCTTTATCCTTATTCTAACAGCAGTTAGATGTACTTCTTTAGAAGGGGGCGATAAACAACCAGCTGAGACGAGGTCCCCGGAAAACCTCCAACCAGCCTGCACACTGGGAGGAATGTGCACTGGGGTGGAGCCACAGAGGTTCACACCATTTGCAGTGGTGAGGAGCCTGGCACCTCCACTTCCTGGGTGGAAACTGGGATTCAAACTGCAAGGCGGGAAGCAGGAGTTCTAGCCTTGTGGAGAGTCCCTGTTTCCCCATTTTTTCCTTTTCACCCAATAAAACCCTGCTTTACTCACACTTTAAGCCATCTGTGAGATTAAACTTTCATGGCCCTGGGACAAGAACCCTGTCTTTAGCTGAACTAAGGAAAAGTCCTGCAACAAAAGCACCCTGCAGACTCATAAGTATATTATAGCTTAATAGAGTAATTATATTCTTCAGCAAGTGTTACCTAGGAACGATTATGTGTGACACTGCCCTCACTAAGGCCATAGGATTCTGGAAAAAGTTACCTATGGAGAATTATTCTCAAATGAGATAATAGCTCTACCTCAATTGTGCCATCTGAGTTTTGAGAAGAAACATAATAAAATATTAGATCAATTCATTTAGATGGTTAAGCAGAATTCACTCGTGTTAGAATAATGATACCTGACAGAGATTCAGTTCGTATTGGAAAGCTTTCCTAGTATTCTTCCATTTGTAATACATTTAAAAATCCTAGTAATCGCCTATGCATTGTGTACCTTCTTTAATTAACTATTAATTACTTCATTTAGCAAGCATTCATTGGCAACATTTTGTGTCCCAGTCATTCTGTAAAATGATCATTATCCAGACGCTACACTTAGTTTCAAGGATCTCACCGTTAGTGACAGTTTCCTTCATTCAGAGTTGATGGAGTTCAGAGATTGACATTACTGATTGGAATAATCCTTTTAAATGTAACAGTTGATTGGCAATAAGAGGCAAAAGGCTAGGTTTTAGAAATGACACTTTCTTAAAATTAAGGTTTGCAAATTAATTATTAGTTAATTTCCTGTAATTAGTACTGCATGTTTCCTAAAAGGATTAACATGTAAAGAATCTGTAGCAAGGGTCTTAATAATAATGGGATATTATATTGTAGCATCTACCTGATCACTCTCATTTCTCATTTTTAAAATACCTCAGAATAAAAAACAATATGCTCTCTATAACTGCTTATTGGATTGAAAGTGATCTGCAAATCTCTACTTCTAGTGATATATATAGTATTACCTATGTATATAATAGCTATCATTTATTGCATTTTTTATTGCCTCATAGATACATGTAATTACATATATTTTTAATTCTGACAGTAGTGATATATATAGTAATACCTATGTATACATTACAATAGCTATCATTTATCACATTTTTTATTGCCTCATATATACATATATTACATATATTTTCTATTTTTCCACTTTTTTATTATACTTTAAGTACTACGGTACATGTGCAGAACGTGCAGGTTTGTTACATATGTATACATGTGCCATGTTGGTGTGCTGCACCCATTAACTCGTCATTTACATTAGGTATATCTCCTAATGCTTTCTCTCCCCACTCCCTCCACCCCACAACAGGCCCTGGTGTGTGATGGTCCCTTTCCTGTGTCCAAGTGTTCTCATTGTTCAATTCCCACCTATGAGTGAGAACATGCGGTGTTTGGTTTTTTGTCCTTGTGATAGTTTGCTGAGAATGATGGTTTCCAGCTTCATCCATGTCCCTGCAAAGGACATGAACTCATCCTTTTTTATGGCTGCATAGTATTCCATAGTGTATATGTGCCACATTTTCTTAATCCAGTGTATCATTGATGGACATTTGGGTTGGTTCCAAGTCTTTGCTATTGTGAATAGTGCCACAATAAGCATACGTGTGTATGTGTGTTTATGGCAGCATGATTTATAATCCTTTGAGTATATACCTAGTAATGGGATGGCTGTGTCGAATGGTATTTCTAGTTCTAGATCCTTGAGGAATCACCACATTGTCTTCCACAATGGTTGAACTAGTTTACAGTCCCAGTAACAGTGTAAAAGTGTTCCTATTTCTCCACATCCTCTCCAGCACCTGACTTTTTAATGATGGCCATTCTAACTGGTGTGAGATGGTATCTCACTGTGGTTTTGATTTGCATTTCTCTGATGGCCAATGATGATGAGCATTTTTTCATGTGTCTTTTGGCTGCATAAATGTCTTCTTTTGAGAAGTGTCTGTTCATATCCTTCGCCCACTTTTTGATGGGGTTGTTTGTTATTTTCTTGTAAATTTGTTTATTTGTAGATTCTGGATATTAGCCCTTTGTCAGATGAGTAGATTGCAAAAATTTTCTCCCATTCTGTAGGCTGCCTATTCACTCTGATGGTAGTTTCTTTTGCTGTGCAGTAGCTCTTTATTTTTTTTAGATCCCATTTGTCAATTTTGGCTTTTGTTGCCATTGCTTTTGGTGTTTTAGACATGAACTCTTTGTCCATGCCTATGTCCTGAATGGTACTGTCTAGGTTTTCTTGTAGGGTTTTTATGGTTTTAGGTCTAACATAAACAGAACCAAAGACAAAAACCACATGGTTATCTCAATAGATGCAGAAAAGGCCTTTGACAAAATTCAACAGTGCTTCATGCTAAAAACTCTCAATAAATTAGGTATTGATGAGACGTATCTCAAAATAATAAGAGCTATTTATGACAAACCCAGAGCCAATATCATACTGAATGGGCAAAAACAGGAAGCATTCCCTTTGAAAACTGGCACAAGACAGGGATGCCCTCTCTCACCACTCCTATTCAACATAGTGTTGGAAGTTCTGGCCAGGGCAATCAGGCAGTAGAAAGAAATAAACTGTATTCAATTAGGAAAAGAGGAAGTCAAATTGTCCCTGTTTGCAGATGACATGATTGTATATTTAGAAAACATATATTTTCAATTCTGACAACAATAACAAAAAGTGGACACAAATACTTCTGCCATTTAATATTTAAGGAAATCGAAGCAAGCAGGTTAACAATTTGCCTCAGTTCTCACTTTTATCTAGTAAGTAGGGGAGTCAGTATCCCAATATTGGCAGTCTGACTCCAATAACAGTTGTAATATTGTTGCTGTTTTTATAGATGTGTAATTATGTATATTTTTGTATACTTATATAGTATTATGTGTACTGTATTTAACCGTTATGCATCTATGTATATGTTTCTGTTCTTGTTTTGTATGTTTGCTCTTGGTAAAGAGGAAATAGCATGTGGAATAGGAGAGTGCAACGGTTTGCAAGTTAATTTTAAAAAATTAAAGTTATGGAAGTATTTCCTAATATATTTATAAATTCCAATTTAGCACAATAAGAAAATATACTAAATAAATGGCAGTATATGTTTGCATATACTTCTATACTTTACTTCTTGGAATGCTAAAACAAAAAGCATTATTATACTGTATGTATATGTAAAACAATTTCATCATTGCATTCATTTAGATTCCCCAAATCTTTATGCTGTGATATTATATATGTAGTCTGTCAGTAAAATCAATGGGATTGGTGTTTAGTTAATGTCTTAAGATTCATTTTTTAACTTCCTATTTTGGCTTATGATTTGGTTCTTAATATCATACTAAATTTTTTTCTTCAGAATGCTAAGCCATAACAATATTGTTCATTAGATCCTCAGGAGACTCTTTATTCAAGCTTTTATAATATGGTCAAATGAGAAGGTAGCATGTGATTTAATGTAAGCAAGTATATTGAATTTGAAAATAGTCATTTGAATTTGGAAAGATAGACTATGCTAACGAACACAAACTGTGTACATTTTAGATATTTTCTAGTACTGAAATTAATATATTTTGCCAAAGACAGCGATTCTTGTCAAAATATATCAGTTTTATTTCCATCTATTTTTTAAGAAATTCTCAATTATGTTTAGTTTAAGCAATTTACCCATAAGATCTATCTTGTTTTAACTCTAAAGCTTTCAAGACTGGAGAGTAATTTGATATGATCCCATCCCTTTAATGTTTGAAGATTTTTACTTTAACCTTTAAAATGTTGTTATAATTTATGCATTACTGCATCTTTGCAAAGGTTAAAAGCAAGGCACAATCATACATGGTACCAAGAGAATAGTCTACATTTCCTGCTATTATCCCCATCTTCAAAATAGATTGGTCTCATACATTTCAATAGAATTTAATTATATTTCTCTAATTCCCTGAATGTTTTATTAAACCGAGAAGTTCATAAGTTAATGGTTCCATTTTATCTTGCTGCATTTGAATTTTAAGAATATAATGATAACAAGGAATGTAAATTTCTACATATAACCACATTTCTTCTTTCAATTTGACTATAAAACAGCACATAGGCTAGCATTTAAGGCTAAATATGATATGTTTCACTTTTGGTGTTGCTTTCTTAGGAAATGTAAAATTTGTGATAGAGACATCAGCAATAATTTTTATATACGCTGCTTCAAAATTCAATTTTATTGTAGTTTGAAAATTATCTACATCAACTCTTCCAAGTTTTTATATATATATATATATACATATATATTCTAATTTCACATATTATATTTGTCCCTTTTAAATCAGTATATAACTGGCCTTTATAATAGTGTTGTCGTAATTTTTGAAGTATGTATTTTCTATATGTTTAAATTACTGTGTGATGTTTGACTTGTATAATCCATAAGGCCCTGTATGCTCATAATTTTTAATTGATAATAATTTCTGGTACCGTAGACTCACCTTTCAAACACTTGAGCAACAGATGATGCTAGGCTTTGCAACATTCGCTAATTGATTTTCTAGATCAAAAGAGGTTAGAGCCAAATCTTTAGTACATATACTAATTCATTTTCAACAGTAAGCTTGAAGCAGTATGCATAGTAAAAGAGCTACACATGCAGCACAGAAGTGATTGAAGATTTTGTTTGAAGAAAAATACAAAGAAAACATGATTGAAACAAAGAAAAATAAGAGGAAACTGTGGTCTTTTAATGCACCGGGCTCTCTTTTTATTCTTGACACTGGTACATGTTGTTTATTTTGTCTGAAATATTCTTCTCACATAATATTATCTACTTTGCTTCTAGTGATTCTTAAATTCTCATCTCAGATGCCATTTATTCTGAAAAGCTTTCTTTTATTCTCAATATTAAGTTTTTTTCTTATTCTATGTTCTTTAAATTTTTGTCTCCCATAAAAGATTATTGCATATTTATCTTTTCACCTGTATGGCCACTCTCTAGACAAAAAGTATATGAAAGAAATCAGACACTACCTCCTTATATTTTCTGTCATGTACCCACTTTATGCTCCAGAAATTGGGTAATGGATGGATGGATGGAAGGATGGCTGGGTGGATAGATGGATGATGGATGGATAGATGGATGGAGGAATGAATGGGATGCATGGATAGATGATTTGATGGATTCATAGATGTATGTATGCTTAGGTAGATAAATGAATTGGTACCTATATACCTTCTTTATCCTATTTTACCCTCTCGGAAGTCATTATCTTATGAAAGCATCAGGCTTTCTCCAGAAAATGTCTCACATACATGTTTGATCAGCATTTCTTTCTGTTATATAAAGCTTTGTCCTCTATACCCATTGTAAATAGACATACTTAGGAAAATAACACTTTGGAAATGTTGACATATCCCATAAAAATAATATGAGTAGGCAAATCCCAGTTGTCTTTATTGAAACTTGTTTATATGCAATAGATGCCAAAAACCCATATTTCTTTCAGAAGACAAAAGATAACATGTGAAAAGTACTTGACAACTAGCATTTGTTGACTTTCTTTTGTTAATAAAAAAAGTGGATTTCAATTTACATATGGCAATGGACTCACAATATTAACAATGAGAATGGGGATAACAATTATTCAATGTGAGATAAACCGGGTGAAATGTTTTACGTACATTTTAACCCTAACTGGCTTCTGTTTGAGAGATACTGATTTATTTTAATTGCAGATCTAATATATTTAATTTTGTTCACTCCTTCTTCAGAAAACAGAAGTGATAAATCTTCATAGATATGCCCCATTGTATAATCATGTATAATTCTGTGATATATAATTCCAAGGCTTCTAAGAGTATGTTTTTAAACCTAAATTCAACTATAAGACTAATGAAGTATAAGACTTGAATTTTAAGACTCTTTTTAACATTTTTCTCAATTTTTTTTATAAGGTCTATTTTTGTCTTAAAATTTCTAATGATGGGCACCACAAGTTTCTAACAGTAAGTCCAAAGTTATTATAAATTTGTGAAGAAAACATGTCTATGAAAGAATATATTCATTTAAAATACATCTCAAGAGAGGGAGAAGCAAGAATTCTGCAAAAAAATGGAATTTAATGAAGTCTCTAAAGAGATTATGATAATTCTTACAAAGTCTAAGAAATATGTTAGTACATGTGAAGTAAGATAAATGCTAATACAAATAAGCATATTTTCAATTAGAGGAGCATGCAGCTGCAAAAATTCAATAAGATGATATCAAAATTTTTAGTCTGCTTGTGAAGAACTTTTTGTGTGCATGTGTATGATTTCCGTAAAAAGTAAGAACAAGAGTGTGCATCCTAGTGATAAAGAGAGAAGAGAGAAACTATGTAACTTCTCTAATGATCACTTAGTTGCTTTTGTCTAGTTTTAAAATATTTGTATCATTTATCTCAACTTTTTATGTGTCACAGTATTTCTTCTTGAGAAGACATAAATCTGATTAAGATGATAAAAATCTTATGTTTCTCACGTTATATAGAAGTCAACATAAAAAAATAAAATCTTAATAGAAAAAAGTGTGTAGCTTAGATCTCTAGGTGAAAAGAAAAATAAGACGTACTGCTAAATTCTTCAAAAGATGAATATCCTTAGTTTTGCTGGTTATTTTTTAGATAATAGAAATGAAGCCCATACTTTCCACTTTGGTCTGTTTTTCCTTTTCTACTCTCCCCTCAATGCGTATCTACTGGAGTTGTAATTTTACCTGAACAGACTGGCCAGTTAGTAAAAGAACCTACATGTTAGCCTGACACTAGAATTGGTCATCCTGGATCTTTTGAATGTAAAATGTGAAAATGCATGGTAGCACAGTATAAATAAACAAGAAAAAAGTGTCTTAAATTATTATAGCCACTCACATGGATAATATGCATACATGCACATACTCACACCCCTATGAACATTTTTTCAAGTTTGGTATATATATGCATTCATGCATCTTTCTTTAAATTACTTGAGAGAGAGAGATGAGATAAATAGAGATAAAAGGAGAGGAGTGAATGAATATCTAATAGATGACTCTTTAAAAGGAGCTTGCTACTTGGTACTTGGATATTTCTCTCACTTATTACTTACCTATTATTTACATTTATAACCAGATTTCTCCATCTATGTCTTTATCTATAGAGAATGAAGATTTTCAGGAATTAAAGAAAGGACTGGAAATCCCAAATTGTCAGAGGAAAATAAAGAAATATAGTTAACTCATTAATATAAAGTGTGTGGTTTTAGGGTGCTGCTCCATATGCCACTGGGTTTGCCACATAATATGCATTATATTAATCTTATTGTCTTTCCGAGTTTAGAAATACATGTGGCCATAAAGGTTTTGGATAGGATTTTTGACCTCTGTTTGCAAATCAGTCTCCATACTGACTGTACTAAAGTACACTTCAAACCAGCAGAGGAGTTTTTACATAGATACTGTCAGACCTTTAAATACTGCCAAGCAGATCCATGTGCAATGGCTTTCCACTGTTGTGTTACAGTAATCTTCCTTAATACTGAGGTAGCTGACACTTACTTATATATCTGTAGGCATTTAGTATTTCTTCTACTTTTAAATCAAATGCCTTTTCATAAAGTTTGCTCACTTTCCTTTGTCTTCCTTTTCTACTTAATATACAATGCAGGAATTTTGTTTGTATTTGGAATATCGCTCTTGTTATTCCATGTGCTATTTTTTTACCTTTGTCTATATTTTTATTTGATGTCAAGATTTATTAAACTTTTTTGATCCCTGTACCTTTCACTTGATCTTTACCTGAAATGGATTTATTATTCATTTACTATTTACTAAACATATATTTACTAAGCACTTCTCTGTTAATTTATTTTATATTAGAAGTAGTATGAATCTGATTTTTTATTTAAAAACTCAGATTTATTTTGTAATTAACCAAGTATCTCCTCAACCATGTCTTGTCTGTATTTTGTCATATTCTAGAATTCTAAAATTGTGACTACCTCTCTGTTTTTTCTGTATTTTTATTTTTATTTTATTTTATTTTTGAGACAGAATCTCTGTTGCCTAGGCTGGAATGCAGTGGCATGATCTCTGCCCACTGCAACCTCTGCCTTCTGGGTTCAAGCGATTCTCCTGCCTCAGCCTCCCAAGTAGCTGGGACTACAGGCGCCTGCCACCATGCCTGGCTAATTATTGTATTTTTAGTAGAGATAGGGTTTCACTGTGTTGGCCAGGCTGGTCTCCAACTCCTGACCTCAAGTGATCCACCTGCCTCGGCCTCCCAAAGTGCTGAGATTATAGGCATGAGCCACCATGCCTGGCCAGTTTTCTCTATATTTTAATTTCTGCATATCTACTGTACTAATGTCTCATGTGCAACTGTTGTCATTTCATTTATCTGTTATAATATCTAACATTTAATATTCTATTTTTATGGAACATATTTTTTCATAAATATTTGAAGTAAATTCATATTATAATTGATGTTTTTGCCTTTCCTAATATTCTATTTGTCTGCAAATTTTAGAATTTTGACTAAGGATTGCTTATGTTCTTTGATAATGTGTTGCTTTGTTTTCCCCTTTCCCTTTGTGGTCTTCATTCCGTGTTAGATGTTTTGCCTTTGCTTCCATCCCGCCCCTGGGACTCCCATCAACCTAAAGTTCTTAGATTGTATTCTAGGCTTCTATGGTGATAACAAGGATCTTATAGATCCATCCAATAGATTAAATGGTAAAGCTCCTGATGATGAGGTAAGGTATTTTGTTAGGCCTGCAGCCTCATATACACAGTAGATTTGGTAGTGGTCGACAGAGGGATTTTTTGGGGGGTTTTCAACATATTTTCAAAATCAAATAATCTCAATTTAGACATACATGTATGCAATGAGCCTTGTTACTGACTTATTTTGAAACCACATTTAGTACTGCGGTATCATATTTGTTGCTACCAACATGTGCAGCACCAGAAAGCATAATGCTTCAACCCCACCCTTCAATTTTTCCCTTTTATCTTGTTTTTGGACCTAAACTTGTTTTTGTTTTTTTCTTTTATGCATGTTATAGAATAACATTCTAATCAGTCAGTATTTTGCAGTACTAAACTGGCCTATGGAATTTTCCACAGTGTTTTTCAGCTCCTGGCCCATATACATTTTTAAATACAGGGCCTGACAAGAGTAATGTAAAGTTGATTATTTGTTAAAAGTATACAGACCGGGAGTGGTGGGTCACACCTGTAATCCCAGCACTTTGGGAGGCCGAGGTGGGCAGATTGATTGAGGTTAGGAGTTTGAGACCAGCCTAGCCAACACGGCAAAACCCTATCTCTACAAAAAATACAAAAAACTAGCCAGGCATGGTGGTGCACATCTGTAATCCTAACTACTCAGGAGGCTGAGGCACAAGAATCACTTAAGACCAGGAGATGGAGGTTGCTGTGAGCTGAGGTCGTACTGCTGCACTCCAGCCTGGGCAACAGAGCAAGGCTCTGTCTCAAAAAAAAAAAAAAAAAAAAGTATATAGATGGTGTTTAAAATTGTTCATTCAAATATGAGTTTCTAAAGACCAGAAAAAAAATGCAATCATCTGTTGTTCCAGAAATAAACTAACACCTCTTTCCATATGAACTGTGCCACAGCAGCTGTTTTACTTCAAATCAAATCAAATTATATAGGCTTAATAGAGCATAACACATAAGGATACCTGTGGAATTATTTATTTATAAGTCACATCACTAGTGTCTTACTGCATGCATTTTAATATTAAACTTATGTTTGAGTTTATATTATGTGGTTTCTTTAATAGCAGAGACATATAAGAATAGAAAATGTGTTTTAACTTACAGGTAGGTTAAATAGCTATAAATATACTGACAGAAACAGAGATGTTAATACAGACATGGAAAAGCAGAATTGGAAATATGTAACAATCTAAAATTATTTATTACAGATAATCAAGTGAAATAGAAACTATATTAAGCTTAATATCACTCTGCATATGTGGAGTTGTATCTACAATTACAGATAATAATTATATAGTTTTAAACCATGCAAATTACTCAGCCATAAATTATTATTAACAAAATATATGCAAGAATCCAAGTGTTAAGACACTAAAAGGCAGAAATAAGGATGATTCAACTTGATTGCTTCTGTTTATTTGGTATTTAATATATATGATGGAGTGCATGATTGATAAAATGATTGGCAAAGAGTTATATCTAAGAGATGAATTACATCTCATTTTTCTGTTCCTACCACATCTGGTCATTTTGCCTTAGACCTGGTAATATTTGTCTTTGTTCCATTTTTTAAATATATTTTCTATATTGAATAATGAACCTGGCCTTTTAATCGCTAAAATTTGTTTTAGCCAGAAAGACATGGGACCCCTTGCTTTACCAGAACTTTACCATCTCTACTTTTATAGAGATAATGACCTATTTGCTCAGCACAAGGTAATTTCTGACCTAATCAAACACTGTGACTAGGCACAAAATAAACCAATTAGCAAACAAAATGGAGTTAAATTTTCTACTGAAAAAAATTAGGATATTTACTTTTAAATCATAATTTTCATAATTTGTCATTATCAAAATTTGACTTTTGCAAATTTTTAAAAATAAACACTATTACTTTTAACATTTTGATAAAACTGACTATTTAACTGAATTGATAATCCACTTTTAGTCAAATTGTTGAAAGGTTGTTAAATTTTGATACAGTCATCCTGTGTTCTATCATAATTGTAGCTTTGTCAATGTGAGAACACTGGATTTACAAAATACTTTAGTAATTTTACCCTGTTACCCATAATGCAAACTCAATGTGAGTCAATGACAATAACAGCAGGTCAAGGTGAACTGCAAAGTACAAAAGATTTACAGCTGTCCCTTGAATAACGTGGGTGTGAACTGCATGGGTCCACTTATACATGAATTTTCTTCTGCCTCTGCCATGCTTGAGACACTAAGATCAACTCCTCCACTTCCTCCCCTTCGGCCTATTCAATATGACAATAATGAGGGTAAACACCTTTATCATAATCCACTTTCATTTAATGAATAGTAAATATGTTTTCTTTATGATTTTCTTAGTGACTTCTTTTTTCTCTAGCTAACTTTATTATCAGAATACAGTACATAATACATATAGCATACAAAATATGTGTTAACTGACTGTTTATGTTGTAAGGCTTGCAGTCAACAGTAGGCTATTAATAGTTGGATTTTTGGAGAATTATAAGTTGTACATGGATTTATGACTGTATGAGGATTGGCACCCCTAGCACGCATTTTTTTCAAGTGTCAATGGTACTTTGAGTTTGCTGAGAGTTATTAGTTATTAGAGTCAGAATGATAAAGTAAGAAAAACTTTTTGTTCAGTTCTTTTTATTTTATTTAATCTCTCAATCTCCCTGTTGTTAACATACTCTGACTAAAAGGAAATGTAAAAAGAAAAAGAAAACCCTACTACATTTATTCATTCTATACGAAAAGTATCACAATCCTGCCTTAACAAATAATGGAAATATGTTCTGAGATACACGTCATTAGAGGATTTTGTTGTGTGCAAACACAAACCTAAATTGTATAGGTTACTGCACACCTAGGCTATATCGTATAACCTATTGCTTCTAGGCTACAAACCTATACAGCATGTTACTGTACTGAATACTGTATACAATTATATCACAATGGTAATATATACGTATCTAAACATAGAAAAGGTACAGTAAAAATACACCATAAGATATTCTAAATGGCACACCTAGTATTGGGCAGCTCCATTATAATCTCATAGCCTCAATGTTGTATGTGTGGTTCCTCTTTGACCAAAACATCCTTATGAGGGACGTGACTGTATTGTATTTCCTTGTTTATATCCATCTTTTGATAATAATAAAGAAGGAAAGTATACTTATCGATGTTCAGCTTGCTTCCATTTGTCACCTTTCTTGATATTTTAATAATTATGTATTTTTAAATTTATTGAATAGGCTTTTCTAGAATGTATTAACTAAGACAGAAAATTATCTGTACTCACTGTTTAATAAATCTCATTATGGTTACTAATGATAATTTAGTAACTATATCCTGAAAGTGTTTTCTGAAATTCTGTCCTATATCTGTGGCATTCTACTGTGATGACTCTTATGATCTATTTACATCTCACAGTTCACATAACATCCTTCCATCCTGCTGTGTACTAGAAGAGGATAAACGATATAGACTCTTTTCTTGCCCTCTACCTTCCAGTTAGGTTTAGTCGGTAGGGGGTGTGGGCAGAAGACTTGTGGGAGGGAGGAGAATGAGTCAGAGTCACAGAGACTCTGGTGGCCCCCCTCCAGTTTGCCCCTTAAGTCACAGGGTGTGTGCCTTAATGGTGACCCACACATCCTATTAGGGGGTACTACTGCACTATGCCTTCTATTTTTTTTTTCTTTTTTTTATTTTTACTTTTTTTTTTTAGTATTATTATACTTTAAGTTTTAGGGTACATGTGCACAATGTGCAGGTTTGTTACAAATGTATCCATGTGCCATGTTGGTGTGCTGCACCCCTTAACTTGTCATTTATCATTAGGTAGATCTCCTAATGCTGTCCCTCCCCCCTCCCCCAACCCCACAACAGTCCCCGGAGTGTGATGTTCCCCTTCCTGTGTCCATGAGTTCTCATTGTTCAATTCCCACCTATGAGTGAGAACATGCAGTGTTTGGTTTTTTGTCCTTGCGATAGTTTACTGAGAATGATGTTTTCCAGTTTCATCCATGTCCCTACAAAGGACATGAACTCATCATTTTTTATGGCTGCATAGTATTCCATGGTGTATATGTGCCACATTTTCTTAATCCAGTCTATCCTTGTTGGACATTTGGGTTGGTTCCAAGTCTTTGTTATTGTGAATAGTGTGGCCATAAACATACATGTGCATGTGTCTTTATAGCAGCATGATTTATAGTCCTTTGGGTATATACCCAGTAATGGGATGGCTGGGTCAAATGGTATTTCTAGTTCTAGATCCCTGAGGAAAACACCACACTGACTTCCACAATGGTTGAACTAGTTTACAGTCCCACCAACAGTGTAAAAGTGTTCCTATTTCTCCACATCCTCTCCAGCACCTGTTGTTTCCTGACTTTTTAATGATGGCCATTCTAACTGGTGTGAGATGGTATCTCATTGTGGTTTTCATTTGAATTTCTCTGATGGTCAATGATGATGAGCATTTTTTCATGTGTTTTTTGGCTGCATAAATGTCTCCTTTTGAGAAGTGTCTGTTCATGTCCTCTGCCCACTTTTTGATGGGGTTGTTTGTTTTTTTCTTGTAAATTTGTTGGAGTTCATTGTAGATTCTGGATATTAGCCCTTTGTCAGATGAGTAGGTTGTGAAAATTTTCTCCCATTCTGTAGGTTGCCTGTTCACTCTGATGGTAGTTTCTTTTGCTGTGCAGAAGCTCTTTAGTTTAATTAGATCCCATTTGTCAATTTTGGCTTTTGTTGCCATTGCTTTTGGTGTTTAGACATGAAGTCCTTGCCCATGCCTATGTCCTGAATGGTATTACCAAGGTTTTCTTCTAGGGTTTTTATGGTTTTAGGTCTGATATGTAAGTCTTTAATCCATCTTGAATTAATTTTTGTATAAGATGTAAGGAAGGGATCCAGTTTCAGCTTTCTCCATATGGCTAGCCAGTTTTCCCAGCACATTTATTAAATAGGGAATCCTTTCCCCATTTCTTGTTTTTGTCAGGTTTGTCAAAGATCAGATAGTGGTAGATATGCAGCATTATTTCTGAGGGCTCTGTTCTGTTCCATTGATCTATGTCTCTGTTGTGGTACCAGTCTCATGCTGTTTTGGTTACTGTAGCCTTGTAGTGTAGTTTGAAGTCAGGTAGCCTGATGCCTCCAGCTTTGTTCTTTTGGCTTAGGATTGACTTGACGATGAGGGCTCTTTTTTGGTTCCACATGAACTTTAAAGTAGTTTTGTCCAATTCTGTGAAGAAAGTCATTGGTAGCTTGATGGGGATGGCATTGAATCTATAAATGACCTTGGGCAGTATGGCCATTTTCACGATATTGATTCTTCCAACCCATGAGCATGGAATGTTCTTCCATTTGTTTGTATCCTCTTTGATTTCATTGAGCAGTGGTTTGTAGCTCTCCTTGAAGAGGTCTTTCACATCCCTTGTAAGTTGCATTCCTAGGTATTTTATTCTCTTTGAAGCAATTGTGAATGGGAGTTCACTCATGATTTGGCTCTCTGTTTGTCTGTGATTGGTGTACAAGAATGCTTGTGATTTTTGCACATTGATTTTGTATCCTGAGACTTTGCTGAAGTTGCTTATCAGCTTGAGGAGATTTTGGGCTGAGACAATGGGGTTTTCTAGATATACAATCATGTCATCTGCAAACAGGGACAGTTTGACTTCCTCTTTTCCTAATTGAATACCCTTTATTTCCTTCTCCTGCCTGATTGCCTTGGCCAGAACTTCCAGCACTATGTTGAATAGGAGTGGTGAGAGAGGGCATCCCTGTCTTGTGCCAGTTTTCAAAGGGAATGTTTCCAGTTTTTGCCCATTCAGTATGATATTGGCTGTGGGTTTGCCATAGATAGCTCTTATTATGTTGAGATACGTCCCATCAATACCTAATTTTTTGAGAGTTTTTAGCATGAAGCACTGTTGAATTTTGTCAAAGGCCTTTTCTGCATCTATTGAGATAATCATGTGGTTTTTGTCTTTGGTTCTGTTTATATGCTGGATTACATTTATTGATTTGCATATGTTGAACCAGCCTTGCATCCCAGGGATGAAGCCCACCTGATCATGGTGGATACGCTTTTTGATGTGCTGCTGGATTCGGTTTGCCAGTATTTTATTGAGGATTTTTGCATCAATGTTCACCAAGGATATTGGTCTGAAATTCTCTTTTTTGGTTGTGTCTCTGCCAGGCTTTGGTATCAGGATGATGCTGGCCTCATAAAATGTGTTAGGGAGGATTCCCTCTTTTTCTATCAATTGGAAGAGTTTCAGAAGGAATGGTACCAGTTCCTCCTTGTACCTCTGGTAGAATTCGGCTGTGAATCCATCTGGTCCTGGACTCTTTTTGGTTGGTAAGCTATTGATTATTGCCACAATTTCAGAACCTGTTATTGGTCTATTCAGAGATTCAACTTCTTCCTGGTTTAGTCTTGGGAGTGTGTATGTGTCGAGGAATTTATCCATTTCTTCTAGATTTTCTAGTTTATTTGTGTAGAGGTGTTTGTAGTATTCTCTGATGGTAGATCGTATTTCTGTGGGATCGGTGGTGATATCCCCTTTGTCATTTTTTATTGCATCTATTTGATTCTTCTCTCTTTTCTTCTTTGTTAATCTTGCTAGCGATCTATCAATTTTGTTGATCTTTTCGAAAAACCAGCTCCTGGATTCATTAATTTTTTGAAGGGTTTTTTGTGTCTCTATTTTCTTCAGTTCTGCTCTGATTTTAGTTATTTCTCGCCTTCTGCTAGCTTTTGAATGTGTTTGCTCTTGCTTTTCTAATTCTTTTAATTGTGATGTTAGGGTGTCAATTTTGTATCTTTCCTGGTTTCTCTTATGGGCATTTAGTGCTATAAATTTCCCTCTACACACTGCTTTGAATGTGTCCCAGAGATTCTAGTATGTTGTGTCTTTGTTCTTGTTGGTTTCAAATAACATCTTTATTTCTGCCTTCGTTTCGTTATGTACTCAGTAGTCATTCAGGAGCAGGTTGTTCAGTTTCCATGTAGTTGAGTGAGTTTCTTAATCCTGAGTTCTAGTTTGATTGCACTGTGGTCTGACAGATAGTTTGTTATAATTTCTGTTCTTTTACATTTGCTGAGGAGAGCTTTACTCTCAACTATGTGGTCAGTTTTGGAATAGGTGTGGTGTGGTGCTGAAAAAAATGTATATTCTGTTGATTTGGTGTGGAGAGTTCTGTAGATGTCTATTAGGTCTGCTTGGTGCAGAGCTGAGTTCAATTCCTGGATATCCTTGTTAACTTTCTGTCTCATCGATCTGTCTAATGTTGACAGTGGGGTGTTAAAATCTCCCATTATTACTGTGTGATTCAAACCAATGGCAAAGAAGTTAAAAACTTTGAAAAAAAATTAGACTAATGTTTAACTAAAATAACCAATGCAGAGAAGTGCTTAAAGAAGCTGATGGAGCTGAAAGCCAAGTTTCGAGAACTACGTGAAGACTGCAGAAGCCTCAGTAGCTGATGCCATCAACTGGAAGAAAGGGTATCAGTGATGGAAGATGAAATGAATGAAATGAAGCGAGAAGGGAAGTTTAGAGAAAAAAGAATAAAAGGAAACAAAGCCTCCAAGAAATATGGGACTATGTGAAAAGACCAAACCTACATCTGATTGGTGTACCTGAAAGTGACAGGGAGAATGGAACCATGTTGGAAAACACTCTGCAAGATATTATATAGGAAAACTTCTCCAATCTAGCAAGGCAGGCCAACATTCAGATTCAGGAAATACAGAGAATGCCACAGAGATACTCCTCGAGAAGAGCAACTCCAAGACATATAATTGTGAGATTCTCCAAAGTTGAAATGAAGGAAATAATGTTAAGGGCAGCCAGAGAGAAAGGTCGGGTGTGTTACCCACAAAGGGAAGTCCATCAGACTAACAGCTGATCTCTCGGCAGAAACTCTACAAGCCAGAAAAGAGTGGGGACCAATATTCAACATTCTAAAAGAAAAGAATTTTCAACCCAGAATTTCATATCCAGCCAAACTAAGCTTCATAAGTGAAGGAGAAATCAAATACTTTACAGACAAGCAAATGCTGAGTGATTTTGTCACCACCAGGCCTGCCCTAAAAGAGCTCCTGAAGGAAGCACTAAACATGGAAAGGAACAACCAGTATCAGCCACTGCAAAAACATGCCAAATTGTAAAGACCATCAAGGCTAGGAAGAAACCGCATCAACTAACGACCAAAATAACCAACTAACATCATAATGACAGGATCAAATTCACACATAACAATATTAACTTTAAATGTAAATGGGCTAAATGCTCCAATTAAAAGACACAGACTGGCAAATTGGATAAGGAGTCAGGACCCATCAGTGTGCTGTGTTCAGGAAACCCATCTCACATGCAGAGACACACATAGACTCAAAATAAAGGGATGGAGGAAGATCTACCAAGCAAATGGAAAACAAAAAAAGGCAGGAGTTGCAATCCTAGTCTCTGATAAAATAGACTTTAAACCAACAAAGATCAAAAGAGACAAAGAAGGCCATTACATAATGGTAAAGGGATCAATTCAACAAGAAGTGCTAACTATCCTAAATATATATGCACCCAATACAGGAGTACCCAGATTCGTAAAGCAAGTCCTGAGTGACCTACAAAGAGACTTAGACTCCCACACAATAATATGCCTTCTATTTTTTTGGATATTGCCCACACCTTTGTGAACTACTGTTTTGTTAAATTATCTACAAATTATCAAATATTGTATGCCTCTTGTTGCCTTCTGAATTGTGACTGACCATCCCTTACTTCTTGAGACTCCATTTTCTAGTTTCTGCTTTAGTAGAATCCATTCCTACTTTGCTTTTGAGAAGTCTTCATGAAAGCAGTTCTTTTTCCATATCCTATGCCTAGTGTTTTCTAGGCATACCTTTTTAGATTTCTTCCCATTACTCTCCATTTGTTTACTACTTTATGGTATAGATCCCTATCTATATGCAAATATACTACTTGCATCTACCTTTAGCTTGGATAACATGCTTGAATTTTTGGCCCAAGGTGTTTATTAAATGATAATCCATAAGTGTTCCCAAACTGACCACATCATCTTCTTTCTCATATATTTATTTCCATGTTCATTAAATGATACTTCATCTGGCCAGTTGCTCAATCTTAAAGCTGAGCTATCATTGGCTACGACCGCTGACTAATCCCCTACCTCCAGTCACTAAATTATGTCATTCTTATATCTTAAGATCTCTTTAATCCAATTCCTTCATTGCACTTCCATCATCATTAACTTAGTTCCTGCACAAATAATCTTTAAGCAGAATTACTTCAGTAGCTTTCTTACTTTTACGATGTCCCATGTCTCAGGGCTTCACTGAGTCTGTTACCTCAACTCTTTAGTGGAAACAGTGATCTTCACTTGACAAACTTCTATATATGTGTTTAGTCTCAGTGAAGCCACCACCATCCTCCTAAGACAGCTGCTCTTTGTCCTTCCGTTCTTGGTAACGTGCTTAAACGTGCTTCTCCAGCATACTATTCATGTGTCTACTAAAAGATTTTTCACATATGTTGATAAATGGCTGTTCATTTGCCTTTGAGACTATAGATATTGTCATATGTATATTTAATTACTAATATAGTACCTGCAACAATGTAAGCATACATCCTATTTCATACAATATAAATAAGTTAAGGAAAAGAATGTGAGCCCTGCCCTTAAAAAACTTATTTTAGTAAATGTGCAGATAGACTGTAATTGCTGAAGTTTTAAAAGCTACATTGAAGTTAACAGATTCCCACTGCAGGTGCAATGATACCCCAGGATGCAGTGTTCCATACCATTTGGACTTGTTTTTAAACATGAAATTCAAAATAGAATGAGAGAACTTAAAATCATTTTGAGGTTATATAAGTGAAAAATTTGATGATTAATAAAATTTTTACTCTAAAAATTTTTCTTGTTTAATGAATACCCTACTCTAAATAGTTGTATAATGAGAGAAGTTGCAGAAACAAGAGGTTTAGATTAAATAAAATTGTTCTTAATTTGATTTCTCTTCAAAGTTCTCCTTAATGGGGAATGTCTGTATCCTTTGGAAAGATAGTCTAAATAAACTAGGGCTAGGATCAATTCTGCTTTCAGCCTGCAATAAAACTGTCATAGACATTTACCAAATAAAATAAAATAATGATCAGCAGTGACTAGCAGGACCTGCAGCTCAGTCAGACTAATAATATTGAAGAGTCTTGCCAGCCTGAAGAAACAGGCAACTTAATGATAATAATAAAAAGTTGCACTTGTTATTGTGTGTTGATTTTGTGTTTTCTCCTGAAGCTATAAATTGCAGAATTCAGACTTTTAAGAATTTGTACATGAAACAAGGAACATAAGCTTAAATACTTCTCCTTGGAGATAAATCAATAATTACAGTTCTCTCTTTTAAGCTGATATTTTATACTCTCACAAAAAGGAGAGGCTCTATCAATACTTTAACTTTGGTGTGGTACTCATCCTTATTTAGGTACTTGTTTGTAAGTGTCCTCTGATGATAGTAAAAATATCTATGATGTTTTCCAAATGGAGCTCCATAGTAAAAAATAACAGGCCACTAACAGTAACTTAATAAGGGTATTTCTGCTTCCTAAGCTTAGAATTTAATGATCATTTAATTATACATGCATCATCTATCTAAAATAAGAAATACTGCTAAATTTATAATGGGAAATACATATTTCCCAATAGCCTTTAATCTAATTACAGTCACAATTAAGAATTTGCATTTAAGTCTCCACATTTTTAATCTAATGTAATCATTAAATACAAATAATATAATATCATACAATTTTAGAAATTTGATTTTAATTACTACATGGATAGCATAAAGTAAGCACATGCTTAATGTAACCCAGGGAAATATTTAGATGGTTTATCTCACTAATGATGTGTGTGTGTGTGTAATACCCAGTTTTAGACAAATGATGAAATTATATAATTACATAATTTACTGGTCATTAGTTATTTTTCATAATTTACTAAGCTGAATAATGTAGATCTTTTTAAGGTGAAATAACCTAGGTAGGCACAGCCTGAAGGCATAGTGACTCATGTGACAAAGTCAAGGCAGAACCTTGAGGGTCACACAATCTTCACGTTTCCAACGAGAATACTCAGTTCTTCTCTTTCAACCAAACTGTTTTTTCAGTTTCTGTAGATTAGTTCTGGAATTTATAGGTACTCAGGTAGACTAAGCCTCACTTATGTGTCTCAACAGCAAATCCTTCCACATTTTAATTCTATTCAAATGAATGATTTGATTTCAAATAATTCAATCTGTTTACCATTTAAAATTCCATGACAGAAATAAACTTGCAAACTAATCTTTGGTCTTACTCTTTATTCCCAAATGTCCACTTCAGTTATCTGACTAATATCCTAGACCCTTTCTGTAAACATTTGATAGCTTTACTTTCATTATCTTCCATCCTGAAGAATGAGACTGATTCCACATCCCAATGCCTCAGAGTATGATCTATCATACTGACACATCTACTGGATGCTTATCTGGATTTTAAGATGCTCTTCTTCCTACCACATTTTCAGATGCTCTTAATTTGGATTTTAAATCATATCTGGAGTTAAGATTTAACATGTTCAATACTAATCCATTGCACTTTTGCCACCTTCAGAGCAAGGCCACTTCAGAAATGATACGTGCATACTAAAGCACAGATGCAACCAAATGCATGAGTCAGTGAATCCTGGTCTAATGCAGAGGTGGCAAGTAAAGGCTGGGTGCCATTGGTTCATGATATAATATAGAGAAAGCTGCAAGACTTAGACTTCAGTTCCCTAACAGTGACAGGTGAGGGACTGCCACTTCCTCAACCATAAATTCTGAAGTTGTAGAACAGGACTGGGTCCCATGTTTTTTTCCAAAATATCACAAGTTTAAATTCTAATCCCTGGGCCAGGCATGGTGGCTCACACCTATAATCCCAGCACTTTGGGAGGCTGAGGGGTGTGGATCACCTGAGGTCAGGAGTTCAAGACCAGCCTGGCCAACATGGTGAAACCCCATCTCTACAAAAAATATAAAAATTAGCCAGGTGTGGCTACTCAGGAGGCTGAGAAAGGAGAATCGCTTGAACCTGGGAGATGGTATTGCAGTGAGCCGAGATTGCGCCATTGCACTCCAGCCTGGGCGACAAGAGTGAAAGTCCAACAACAACAACAACAAAATTTGAATCCCCATTTATACCAGGCACAGAGATGATTCTCAATCAGTGTTTGCCAAATTAGTTGAGCAGAACAGAAGGTGAGAGTCTGCAATGTCATATAATTTTAGTCTTCGGTAACTAAGTCTTGTATCCTATAAGCCTGGTGCTGTCCTAATCATGCATACTGTAAGCTTTACAGCCTAAGGATGAGTTTAACTCTTTCAAAGTCTGATGTCCAACCTGCAATTTTCTTTGATTATTTCCTCAGTGTGTATTGAGGACAGACAAACCAAGCACCTGCCACTGCTTTCTCTCTGAAACATTTTCCCAACAAATGTTATTCCTGGCCTTCGGTGTGTGCCTTGTGGTCATTTGTCCTTGTTTGCTCCACAACCTCCTCCAACTATGGACATCTTGCCTGTGAGGGTCTATACTTACCAGGGGATTATACATTGTCTTCTTTTGAATGAACTTGCAGTTGTGTAACTATGAGTACATTTTACTTCATATTCAGTAATTTCACTAAATTAATACTAATTATAATTGTTGTCTGTAATCTTTTTGGATTTTCAAAATACATAAAATGTCATATGCAAATATTGACAGGTTAATTTTTTCTCTTTCGATCATTATATCCATTCTTTGTTTTGGTTTTAACTTATTTAAGCATCCAGGACTTCCAATAGGGTGGGAATAGAAATGGTGATAGTTTATTTCTCTGTTTCATTTCCAGTCTTAATGTGTAAACATTCCACCATTAAATAACTGTTGTAAGTTTTTCTGTGGATACTGATTATCATGTAAAAGAAGCCCCATTATATTCCCAGTTTGTTAAGGTTTTTAAATGTGTGAGGTTTGTTTTGCTTAATCAGGAATGTGTGTTGAATTTTATGATATAATTAACTGGCTTTTAAAAATGATTGTGTGATTTTTCTCTTCATTTTCTTTTAATAAGCCAAATTACATTGGTACTATAATGCTAAATAAGTCTTGCAACCCTTGAGTAAACTCAAACTGGCTTTGATGTATTATTATTTTTATACAAAATAGTATTCAATTTGGTAATTATTTTTTGGACTTTTATATATAAATTAGTGTAAGAGAATAGGCTTTTGTTTATTGAAATACTTTTTAAAGTATCAAGATATTTCATGCCTATTGAAATCTGTTGGGAAGTATTCCAAATTTTTCTATTTCTTGGTAGAGTTTATGTAGATTAATAACACTAGTGGGGTCTGGGCCTGGCGCGATGGCTCACGCCTGTAATCCCAGCACTTTGGGAGGCTGAGGCGGGCAGATCATGAGGTCAGGAGATCGAGACCATCCTGGCTAACACAGTGAAACCCCGTCTCTACTAAAAATACAAAAAAATTAGCCGGGCGTGGTGGCGGGCGCCTGTAGTCCCAGCTACTCGCGAGGCTGAGGCAAGAGAATGGCGTGAACCCGGGAGGCGGAGCTTGCAGTGAGCTGAGATTGCGCCACTGCACTCCAGCCTGGGGGACGAGGCGAGACTCCATCTCAAAATAAATAAATAATAAATAAATAAATAAATAAATAAAAACACTAGTGGAGTCTGAACTATTTCGGGAGAAATTGTTTTAGAAAATGATTTTTAGCAAATACAAGAATATCTCACTTTTATTTCTTCTTAGGCCATTTTTGTAAGTTCTGTTACGGAAACAATTTGTTCATATCACTTAACAGGTGAAATTCCTATTAAATGTTGTTTCTAATATCCTTTCACCATCTTTTAATAACATTAATTTCTATACTAATATCCCTTTTTCTATTTCTGATATCGAAAGTTTTTATTTCTTTCCCTTTCTCTATTGAAAGTTTTTATTTCCTTATCTTCCTCTCACTTTAATTAGGCCTTAATATCTTTATTAATATTTCAAAGTAAACTTTGGCTTTGCTATTTTCTATTATTGCATATTTATCTGTGTTGTAATTTTTGTTCTTACTTTTTTAAAATTATTTCCTCCCTTCTACATTTATTTAAATTTGATTGCTGTGATCTTAGTCTAGCTTATAAAGATAGAAAATTCTATTAGTAATTTTTATTTTTTCTTCTAATCTAACAAATCTATTCAAACCTATACAGTTTCCTTGAAGTAAATTCCAATATGTTAAATATTTTAGTTTTACACAGCTCAAAATCCTTTCTAATTTGTGTTGTTATATCACATTTGACCCACAGATTATATTTTATAAAGTAATATAATTATTTTTTTTAATTACTAGTTTAATTGCAACTTAGTTGAAAACATGTCCTGATTTTATAAATTATTGGAAATTAGATGAAACTTGCTTTATTAGGCAGCATAAGATCAGTTTTGGGAAAGTACTATCGATACTTTAAAAATAGTATGTATGCTTCCTTTATTGGTACAATTTTACATTAGAAAACTGATTTTCTACTGATTTGTTTTTCTGGTCTTTGCAATATTATGTTGAAGTCTTCCACTATTGCTGTGGATTTGCCAAATTCTCTTTTAATTTTTGCCAACTGTTGCCTTATACATTGTTATAAATTTGTTTCTCTATGATTCAGACTCTGAGACAAGGTTTAGGTGAAGGAGGTTGATTGAATTACGCCCTTGGGACCAAAACCTGTGAAAAGGAGAGAAACAAAGCAAAGCTAGGCCGAAGAAGAATTTAAGCTGCAGTGCAAATTCAACAATGGCTTTAGCCAACCTCAGGGAAATTCAGGAGTAATAATAATCACTTAGAGTAGTCCTGAGTAGGGCCAAAATTGTTCATGTTCACTGACCAGTCATTGGATGTGGATAATCTGAGAAGGGTCATCTGCAAAAGAAGTAGATGTGTGGGCTTGTAGTTGAAGATTCATTTGCAGAAATTGGGGTCAAAAGTCCACATCTGCAGGAGGATCATAGTGGCATACCCCAGCGTCATCTTATATGTTTTGACTGATTCTGTACTGATTGGGTGCATACGAATTTAGATGTGTTATATCTTTATAGCAGACTGACCTCTCAAAAATATAAAACATCACTTTCTGCCAAAGTAATGTGTCATTTCTTACAGCCTACTATACCTAATACTAATAGAGCTACACCAACATTCTTTATCAAATATGGTTTATCTTGTCATTTTATTTCCAAATATTTTGTTTCCTTGTGTTTAATGTCATCTTTTGGAAGCAACATTTTAAACTTCCAGTTTGCAATATTAATTTTTTATTGTAATTTCTAATTCACATTGTTGTAATGTGATTGGTGATACATTTGGTTTCATATCTGCTTCTCGCTATTTGCTGTCCATATGACATATCTATTTTATGTTCCTTTTGTTTCTCCTTGTTGGCTTCCTTTTAGATTGATCAAATGCTTCATTTTAATTTATCATTTCACTTTAATATTAGATGTAAAAGTCTTTAAAATAAAATAATTTTTTGTATTTTTTATTTGATAAATAATATGAAGATACATTTTACTTAGTACACTATAATACAAATATTAATTTTATTTTTTGTAAAAGTAAATCTTAAGGCACTATAGATAGCTATTACCTCCTCCAGGTTTTAGCACCATTTTACATATATTTAACATGTTTTAAATCAACATATAATTTAACTTCCAAAATGCATTGCAATTATTTTTTGTAAGTAAATATTTAAATACATTTAGTGCCATATTCAATTTTCATTTTTCCTCTTTCTTTCTGCATTACCATGATTCTACCTGGAATCCTTTTTGTTGGAGAGGGCAGGGGTAAAGCACTCAATTTAATCTGTCTTAATTTGAGGCTATAAGCAATTTATTCCACAATGGTTTATCTGGAAATAGATTTATTTTGTCTTCTGATGTGAAGAACACTTAGTGTATTTAATTCTAGGTGAGAAGAACTTCAAGTACAGCATTCCATTATTTGTATTTTCAATTTTTTATTTGAAAATTCAGATGTCCTTATAGGGTTTTTATAGTTTTGAGTTTTACATTTAAGTCTTTAATCTACCTAGGCAATACCATGGAGGACATAGGCACAGGCAAAGATTTCATGACAAAATCGCCAAAAGCAATTGCAACAAAAGCAAAAATTGACAAATGGGATATAATTAAACTAAAGAGCTTCTGTGCAGCAAAAGGAACTATCATCAGAGCAAACAGGCAACCTACAGAGTGGAAGAAACTTTTTGTAATCTATCCATCTGACAAAGGTCTAATATCCAGAATCTATGAGAAACTTAAGTTTACAAGCAAAAACAAACAACCCCATTAAAGAGTGGGCAAAGGACATGAACAGACACTTCTCAAATGAAGACATTCATATAGCCAACAAACATATGAAAATAAGCTCAATATCACTGATCATTAGAGAAATGCAAATCAAAACTATAATGAGATACCATCTCACATCAGTCAGAGTAGGAATTATTAAAAAGTCAAGAAACTACAGATGCTGGAGAAGTTGTGGAGAAATAGTAATGCTTCTGCACTGTTGGTGGGAATGTAAATTAGTTCAACCATTGTGGAAGAAGATATGGCAATTCCTCAAAGATCTAGAACCAGAAATACCATTTGGCCCAGCAATCCCATAACTGGGTATATACCCAAAGGAATATAAATCAGTCTATTACAAAGATACATGCATGCATGTGTTCATTGCGGCACCATTTACAATAGCAATAACATGGAATCAAGCCAAATGCCCATCAATAATAGACTGGATAAAAAAATGTGGTATATATTCACCATGGAATATTATGCAGCCATAAAAAGGAATGAGATCATGCCCTTTGCAGGGACATGGATGGAGCTGGAAGCCCTTATCCTCGGCAAATTAATGCAGGAACAGGAAACCAGACACAACATATTCTCACTTATAAGTGGGAGCTGAACAATGAGAACACTTTAACACAGGGAGGGGAACAACACACACTGGGGTCTGTCAGGGACTGGGGTAGGGTGAGGGATAGCATGAGGAAAAATAGCTAATGTATGCTAGGCTTAATACCTAATTGATGTTTGATAGGTGCAGCAAATCACCATGGCACACGTTTAGCTATGTAACAAACCTGCACATCCTGCACATGTACTCCAGAACTTGAAATAAAAATAAAACAAAAAAAATTTCAGATGGATGTCAGCCTTACTTTTCATCTTTTGAAATTTGTGTCATTTTTTCAGCTCATTATTCTTTTTATTTATTTTATATTTTAGGGAAATCTATGGGAGTTCAGTCAGGGTGGTGGGAAAAATTATAGAAGAAAAATTATAAAGATAGTTATAGGAAATAGACACAAACCTACTTTGGAGGCCGGGGGGGTGGGTTGCATAGCGTCAGTAAAAGATTTGGCTGAAGGCAGCCTTATCCTCTTACCTTGAGTTAATAGTTAAAGTAGGTACAAAAGAATGTAAGGGAGTTTATCTAAATAGCTTGTTTACTCATGTGGTCCTAAGACCAACCTTTGATCATTCACTGGCAAGATGGCTATCTCTGGGGGAGGACAAGCTTAATTACCCACAGGTGTGTTGACTCAAAGCCTTTGTCATTTAATCTGTACTAAATAAATGTGAACTTCGCCAGCTTACTGAGGCCTATGCTGCAAACTTTGGCAGCGGAGCCCCTTAGCCACGCTGACAGGCAGGATATCTGTCAGCGTATGTCTCTCATCTGTTGCTGGGTCAGGGTCTGAGGGACAGACCCCACAGAAAACAAAACATCTATTGCTTTATTCATAACTAACTGAGACCCTGGAAAAAAAACTAGTTAGTATGCTCAAGCGAGATATTGACAAAACTGAATATTCACTTGGTTCTTCTGAAGGTCAAAAAAGTTTTATTACATTATTGGCCCAAACTTTTTTTTTTTAATTTTACTTAAGTTTCAGTGGTACATGTGGAGATTTGTAATATAGATAAATTGTGAGTTACGGGAATTTGGTATAAAGATAATTTCATTACTCAGAGAATAAGCATGGTACCCAATAGGTAGTTTTTGAATGCCCACCTTCCTCTCACCCTCCACTCTCAAGTAGACTCTGGAGTCTATTGTTCCCTTCCATGTGTGCTCAATATTTAGCTTCCTTTTATAAATGAGAATATGCAATATTTGTTTTTCTATTCTTGCATTCGTTTGCTTAGGTTTATGGCCTCCAGCTCCATCCACGTTGCTGCAAAAGGACATGATCTCATTCTTTTTTATGGCTGCATTTTATTCCATTAAATACATGTACCACATTTTCTTTATCCAGTCTGTCACTGAATGACATTTAGGTTGATTTTATGTCTCTGCTATTGTGAACAGCACTGTGAGGAACATAGTCGCATATGATTCTTTATGGTAAAACAATTTATATTCCTTTGGGTATATACCCAATAATGGAATTGTTGGGTCTAATGGTAGCTCTATTTTAAGTTCTTTGAGAAGTTGCCAAACTGCTTTTCCAAGTTTTCCAAACAAATTTACATTCCTACCAACAATATGTAAGCATTCCCTTTTTTCTGCAATATTGCCAGTATCTATTATTTTTTGACTTTTTAATAATAGCCATTCTGACTGGTATGAGATGGTATCCCATTGTCACTTTGATTTGCATTTCTCTAATGATTAATTATATTGAGGTTTTTTTCATATATTTGTTGGTTGCGTGTATGTCTTCTGTTGGAAAGTGTCTGTTCATATCCTTTATAATTGTTTTCTGCTTGTAAATTTGTTTAAGTTACATACAGATTTTGGATATTAGGCCTTTGTCAGATGCACAGTTTGCAAATATTTTCTTCCTTTCTGTGGGCTGTCTGTTTACTCTGTTGATAGTTTCTTTTGCTATGCAGAAACCCTTTAATCCTTTAATTTAATTAGGTCCATTTGTCAATTTTTGTTTTTGTTGCAATTGCTTTCGGCATCTTCATCAAGAAATCTTTGCCAAGACCTATGTCCAGAATGGCATTTCTTAAGTTTTCTTCAGGTATTTTTATAATTTTTGGTTTTACACTTAAGTCTTTAATCTATCTTGAGTTGATTTTTGTATATGATATTAAGAAGTTTCAATATTATTTACATCAGTTTCAATCATCTGCATATGGCTAGCCTGTTTTTCCAGCACCATTTATTGAATTGTGAGTTCTTTCCCATTGCTTGTTTTTGTAGAGTTTGTCAAAGAGCAGACAATTATTAGTGTGCAGCTTTATTTCTGGGCTCTGTATTCTGTTCCATTGGTCATGTGTCTGTTTTTGTCCTGGTATCATGCCTTCTTGTTAAGTGTAGCCTTGTAGTTTGTTTGGTGTTGAGTTATGTAATGACTCAACTATTGTTCTTTTTCTTAGGATTGCCTTGAATATTCAGCCCCTCTTTTTATTCCATGTAAATTTTAGCATAGTTTTTTTCCAATTCTGTGAAGAATGTCATTGGTAGTTTGATATAAATAGCATTGAATCTGTACATTTCTTTGGGTAGTACGGTCATTTTAACAATATTAATTCTTCCTATCCATGAGCATGGAATGTTTTTCCATTCATTTGTCATCTCGGGTTTCTTTCAGCAGTGTTTTGTCATTCTTTTTGTAGACACCTTTCACCTCCCTGTTTAGCGGTATTCCTAGGAATTTATTTTTTGTGTGTCTATTGTGAATGTGATGGCATTCTTGATATGGAACTGGGCTGGGGCATTGTTGGTATATAAATACACTACTGATTTTTGTGAATTGAGTTTCTAATCCTGAAACCTTGCTGAAGTTTTTCATCAGATCAAGGAGCTTTGGTGCAGAGACTGTGGAGTTTTTTAAGTATAAAACCATATCATCTGCAAACAGAGATAGTTTGACTTTGTCTCTTCCTATTTGGATGCCTTTCATTTCTTTCTTGTCTGATTTCTCTGGCTAGGACTTTCAGCACTGTATTGAATAAGAGTGTTGTGAGTGGGCATCCTTGTCTTGTTTCAGTCTCAAGGGGAATGGTTCAAGCCTTTGCCCATTCAGGATGATGTTGGATGTGAGTTTCTCATAGATGGCTTGTTTTATTTTGAGGTATGTACCTTCAATGCCTGCTTTGTTGTGGGTTTTTTTTTTTTTTTTTTTGAGACGTCATCTCGCTGTGTCACCCAGGCTGGAGTGCAATGGCATGATCTCAGCTCACTGCAACCTCCGCCTCCCGGGTTCAAGTGATTCTCCTGCCTCAGCCTCCCGAGTAGCTGGGACTACAGGCGCCTGCCACCACACTCAGCTAATTTTTATGCTTTTTTAATAGAGACGGGGTTTCACCAAGTTGGCCAGGATGGTCTCGATCTCCTGACCTTGTGATCCGCCCACTTCAGCCTCCCAAAGTGCTGGGATTACAGGCGTGAGCCACCACGCCCAGCCAGGCTTTTTTTTTTTTTTTTTTAACATGAAGGGATGCTGAATTTTACTGAAAGCCTTTTCTGCATCTATTGAGATGATCATATGATTTTTGTTTTTCCTTCTGTTTAGGTACTGAATCACATTTATTGATTTGCATATGTTTAACCAAACTTTCAAAGCCTACTTGATTGTGGTGAATTAGAAGTTTAATGAGCTGCTGAATTTGGTTTGCTGGTGTTTTATTGAGGATTTTTGTGTGCATGTTCATCAAGGATATTGTTCTGAGGATTTGTGTGTGTGTGTGTGTGTGTGTGTGTGTGTGTGTGTGTCTGCCAGGTTTTGATATCAGAATAATGCTGGCCTCATAGAATGAGCTAGCGAGGAGCCCCTCCTCCTCAATTTTTTGGAATAGTTTCAGTAGGAATGGTAGCAACTTGCTATACATTTGATCGAACTCGACTGTGACTCCATCTGGTACTGGGCTTTTTCTGGTTGGTAGGCTTTTTATTAATAATTCAATTTGGCACTCATTATTGGTCTGTTCAATGTTTCAATTTCTTCCTGTTTCAATATTGATAAGTGGGATGTTTCCACTAATTTATCAATTTCTTCTAGGTTTTCTAGTTTGTGTGCATAGAGGTGTTCATAATAGTTTCTGAGGGCTTTTTGGTATTTCTGTGGGCTTGATGATAATGTTCCCTTTCACATTTCTGATGTGTTTATTTGGATCTTCTCTCTTCTTTTCTGTATCAGTCGAGTTAGTGGTCTATCAATCTTATCAATCTTATTATTCTTTAAAATAGCCATCTTCTGTTTCATTGATCTTTTTTATGATTTTTTGCAACTGGATTTCATTTCACTCAGCTAAGATTTTGGTTATTTCTTGTCATCTGCAAGCTTTGGGGTTGGTTTGCTCTTGTTTTTTCTAATTCTTCAATGTGTGATGTTAGGTTGTTAATTTGAGATCTTTTTAACTTTTTGATGTAGATATTTAGCACTATAAACTTCCCTCTTTACACTACTTTAGCTGTGTCCCAGAGATTCTGGTATGTTGCATCTTTGTTTCTATTAGATCCAAGGAATTTCTTGACTTCCGCCTTAATTTTATTGTTTACTCAGACGTCATTCAGGAGCAGGTCGTTCAATTTCCTTGTAATGATATAGTTTTGTGCAATCTTCTTAGTATTTATTTCTATTTTTATTGCAGTTTGGTCTGAGAACATAGGTTGTATAATTTTGTGTTTTTTTCTGAATTTGCTGAGAAATGTCATGATCAACTGTGGTCAATTTTAGAGTATGTGCCATGTGCAAATGAGAAGGATGTACATTCTGTTGTCTTTGAGTGGAGTTCTGTAAAGTTCTATTAGGTTCATTTGGTCAAGTGTGAGTTCAATTCCCAAATATCTGTGTTAGTTTTGTGCCTCAATGATCTTTCTAATACTGCCAGTGGAGTGTTGAAGTCCCTCACTATGATTGTGCAGTTTTCTAAGTCTCTTTGTAGGGCTCTAAGAACTTATGAATCTGAGTGCTCTTGTTTTGGGTGCATATATACTTAGGATAATTAAGTCTTCTTGTTGAATTGAACGTTTTATCATTTTGTAATATCCTTCTTTTCTTTTGTGACCTTTGTTGGTTTAAATTCTTTTTTGTCTTTAATTAGAATAGCGATTCCTGCTTTTTGTTTGTTTGTTTTCTGTTTCCTTGGTAGATTTTCTCCTTCCCTTTACTTTGAGCCTATGGTTGTTATTACATGTGAGATGGGTCCCTGGAAAATAGCATACAGTTTGGTCTTGCATCTTTATTTAACTTGCCAGTCTATGCCTTTTAATTAGAGAATTTAGCCCATTTACATTCAAGGTTAATAATGATATGTGCAGATCTGATCCTGTCATTGTGTTGGTAGCTGGATATTATGCAGGCTTAATTGTGTAATTGCTTTATAGTGTCAATGGTCTGTGTACTTAAATATGTTTTGGTGGTGGCCAGTAATGGTCTGTTTCCATATTTAGCACTCCCTAACTAACCTCTCCTAAGTCAAATCTAGTAGTAATAAATTCTCTTAACATTTACTTTTCTGAATAGGATCTTAATTCTCTTTCACTAATGAAGCTTTTTTTTTGGCTGGATATGAAATTATTGGTTTCTTTTCTTTAAGAATGTTGAATATATGTCCCCAATTTTTTCTGGCTTGTAGGGTTTCTGCTGAAAGATCCACTGTTAGCCTGATGGGGTTCCCTTTGAATTGACCTGCCCCTTCTCCAGCTGCCTTTATTATTTTTGCTTTCATGTTGACCTTGGAGAATCCATTGACTATGTGTCTTAGTGATGGCTGTCTTGTATAATATCTCACAGGGGCTCTGTGCATTTCCTGAAATTTAATGTTGGCCTCTCTAGTGAAGTCGGTGAAATTTTCATGGACAATCTCCTCAAAGGTTTTCCTCAAAAGTTTCCAAATGATTTGTTTTCTCCCCCTCTTTCACCAATACCAGTGAGCCAGGACTTTGGTCTCTTTACATAATCTCACATTTCTCAGAGGTTTTGTTCATCCTTTTTTACCATTTTTTCTTTATTTTTGTCTGACTGACTTATTTCAGAGAACCAGCCTTTGAGCTCTGAGATTCCTTCCTCAACTTTCTGTATTCTGTTGTTAATACTTGTGATTGTATTATGAAATTCTTGTAGTGTGTTTGTCAGCTTTATCAGCTCAGTTTGCTTCTTGCTTAAAATGGCTATTTTGTCTTTCAGCTCCTCTATTGCTGACATTGGTTGGATTGGGTTTTGACTTTCTCACTCAATAGTCTTAATTCCTGCCCATATTCTCAATTCTAGGTTTCTCATTTCAGCCATTACTGCCTGGTTTAAGAAACATTGCTGAGGAACAAGCATGGTTGTTTAGAGGTAAGAAGATCTGGCTTTTTGAGTTCCCAGAGTTCTTGTGCTAGTTCTGTCTTATCTGTGTAGGCTGATGTTCCTTCTATCTTTGAAGTTGCTGTCCTTTGGATAGGGATTTTTGTTTTTATCTTCTTTCAATCTTTGGTTGTTTAGTTGTGGTATAATATGGACTCTGTTAACTGGTATGTTCTGAAAAATTTCAGAGGGCCAAGGCTCAACTCTGAGTTGCATGTTCTAACTCTGGGGGACTGGCATGAGCTCCCCAGCTTTGTCTCCTGGAACCTTGAAGTTAAGAACCTGCTGCACTGGAGGGGCCAAGATGTTCCTGGTCCACTGGTCCCAATACTCCAGTGTGGGTGCCAGCCTAAGCACTTCATAGAGAAGGAGGTGGCAACAGGGTCCATGCTAGCTTGCATGTGCCAGCAGCTATGGCAGCATGCACATGTGTTGACTGGGGTAAGGCATTGGATGGAGCAGGGTGGTAGCATCCATGTATGCATTCATGCCAATGGCAGTGCATCTAGTCAAATTAAGTTCAAAACATTAATATCAAGACATCTCCAATAGCATATAACACAGAACAGTGACAACTGCCTATTTTCTTTTTCCTTTTTTTCTTTCTTTCTTTTATTTTATTATACTTTAGGTTTTAGGGTACATGTGCACAGTGTGCAGGTTTGTTACATATGTATCCATGTGCCGTGTTGGTTTGCTGCACCCATTAACTCGTCATTTAGCATTAGATATATCTCCTAATGCTGTCCCTCCCCCCTCCCCCCAACCCACAACAGTCCCCAGAGTGTGATGTTCCCCTTCCTGTGTCCATGAGTTCTCATTGTTCAATTCCCACCTATGAGTGAGAACATGTGGTCTTTGGTTTTTTGTCCTTGCGATAGTTTACTGAGAATGATGGTTTCCAGTTTCATCCATGTCCCTACAAAGGACATGAACTCATCATTTTTTATGGCTGCATAGTATTCCATGGTGTATATGTGCCACATTTTCTTAATCCAGTCTATCATTGTTGGGCATTTGGGTTGGTTCCAAGTCTTTGCTATTATGAATAGTGCCACAATAAATATACGTATGCATGTGTCTTTATAGCAGCATTATTTATAGTCCTTTGGGTATATACCCAGTAATGGGATGGCTGGGTCAAATGGTATTTCTAGTTCTAGATCCCTGAGGAATCGCCACACTGACTTCCACAATGGTTGAACTAGTTTACAGTCCCACCAACAGTGTCAAAGTGTTCCTATTTCTCCACATCCTCTCCAGCACCTGTTGTTTCCTGACTTTTTAATGATGGCCATTCTAACTGGTGTGAGATGGTATCTCATTGTGATTTTGATTTGCATTTCTCTGCTGGCCAGTGAAGGTGAGCATTTCTTCATGTGTTTTTTGGCTGCATAAATGTCTTCTTTTGAGAAGTGTCTGCTCATGTCCTTTGCAAGGACTTCATGTCTAAAACACCAAAAGCAATGGCAACAAAAGCCAAAATTGACAAATGGGATCTAATTAAACTAAAGAGTTTCTGCACAGCAAAAGAAACTACCATCAGAGTGAACAGGCAACCTACAGAATGGGAGAAAATTTTTCAAACCTACTCATCTGACAAAGGGCTAATATCCAGAATCTACGATGAACACAACTGCCTATTTTCTTTCTCAGGATCTGCTAGGATTTTCTCTTGCTCCTGTCTTTCCTCACTCTGCCAGGAAATTATGATCTGGACAGGACTACAAGACAGGCTCAGAGAGAAGTCTTGGTTCAAACACTGGCAGTAATGCTGGAGTAACAAATATTCATCATCTCTGGGTTAGGTGACAGCCTTGGCATGTACCCTCAGATCCATCAGTGGCTGATGTCCTCTATGGACTAGCCTACCATGCTCCATCACCAGACACTGCCAATTTCTACCAATATTATTATTTTTTAGATGTTCATTTGTTCTTAGGTTTTAGACAGTTTCATATGGAAAGCCTAAAACAAACCAAAGTGTTTGAGCATATTTCTTTTGCCTTAGTTTTTGAATTTCAGATTGGTGAAACAAACCTGTTTTCAATAATTAATACTGAGAAAGGCATCCATCCGTATGTAAAATAACAAAATGAAGGAGATCTATCTCAATACATAATTAAAAATAAATTATAATTTAATTGTAGACCTAGGTGTTAAAAACAAAATTTATTAAGTGTTTTAGAGGATAAATCTTAGTTGAATAATACATCTTAGAAGAAAATCTTAACAACTTGATTTAGAGAATTACTCCTCCGTCAATGATTCCTCTAACAACAGACAAATACCATTGAGTACAAATAAAACATTGAAAATTCAACAATATTAAAATTGATCACTTTTGTTTATCATTAGACATTCATGAATGAGGATAAAATTAAACTATACAATCAGAATATATAGTTACACTTTACCTACACCCATGTTCACACATAAAATGGCATATATTTATAATATTAAAAAATTATTTTAGAAATAAAATATTTTTAGAAGACCTCTAAAAAAATTATAGTAAAAAACAAACAGTTTACAAAAGAGAAATATCCAAATTGCCTTTCAATTTATTGGCCTTGGGATCATAGATAATTGTGAATGCATATTAAAACTATAACTTCAAACCATCTCCACCTACGTGATTAGGAAGGGTCAAAATGTTTGTCAATTTCAAGGGATACAATGGTATGGATTAACAAAACTCTTCATTTACTCCTAACAGAATTGTAAAATGGTATGACGAAATTGTAAACATAACCTGTGTGTTCATATGTGTGTGTGTATGTTATATTTAATTTGAGTTCCTTTATGTACTAACACACATCTGTAAATATTTATGGTAACTTTTTTTCTTTTTTTTTTTTTTTTTTTTTTGAGACAGAGTCTTGCTCTGTCTCCCAGGCTGGAGTGCAGTGGCACGATCTCAGATCACTGCAGCCTCTGCCTCCCGGGTTCAAGCAATTCTCCTGCTTCGGCCTTCCGAGTTTCCCAGGCTGGACTGCAGTGGCACGATTTCAGATCACTGCAACCTCTGCCTCCCAGGTTCAAGCAATTCTCCTGCCTCAGCCTTCCGAGTAGCAGGAATTACAAGCATATGCTACCATGTCTGGCTATTTTTCGTACTTTTCATAGAGACGGGTTTTCACCATGGTTGGCCAGGCTGATCTCAAACTCCTGACCTCAGGGTGATCTGCCAGCCTCCACTTCGCAAAGTACTGGGATTACAGGCATGAACCACCGCACCTGGTCTATGGTAACATTATTTATATCAGCCCTAAGCTGGAAACAACACAAATACACATGAATAATTGAACGGCTGCATTTTGGTATATTCTTATATAGCAATATTTGCAGTAGAAATATATAATAAAGTGCTATGAGCAGTGAACACTTATAAATTTTTCTACATTCTGTATGACGAACTTTTTTAGATTTCAAAATATAGTTGAACCTTAAACAACACTGGGGTTAGTGGTATTGACCCCTTGTGCCACTAAAAAGCTATGTATCTTTTGACTCCCCAAAATCTTAACTACTAGTAGTCTATTGTTGACCTTACTGATAATATATTATTATATATTAATATATTAACATATAATTAATGAATTATGGATTTTAAATTTAAAATTTATAATGTAAAAATATTTATATATTAATATATAAGGGAAATATATGTTAATATCAAATAACATATTCTTTATGTAATAATTATCATATGCTATTGTTTTACAATAAAGTTAACTAGAGAAAAGAAAATGTCATTAAAAAAGAAAAAATGTGTTCGTTAAGTGAAAATCATCAGAAAGGTCTTCATCTTGGTTGTCTTTACATTGAATAGTCTGAGGAGATGGAAAAAGAAAAGGGATTGATTGGTCTTGCTGTCTACGGAATGGCAGAAATCAAAAAAGGTGGAGAAGGTAGATGGGAGGCAGGAGCGGCAGGAATGCTCTCCTTACTGAAACAAACCCATGTATAAGTGGTACCATGTAGTTTTCATTTCAAAACCATGTTGTTCAATTGTCAACTGTGTGTGTATGTGTGTGTGGTCTGTGTGTAAAGTATTTTGTAATATTCATATGCACACATATATTCTACATATTGCATAAATTAATAAAATTTCTTATACACACAGAAATGTGAGTAACATATTCCTACATATATGGATATTTAAGTATTTTAATTAAGATGAAGAGTAAAAGATATCTAGCAAAATAGTGAAGATTCTATCATCACTATTTATGTTTATATATTCATTTAAAAGTGTGCTCATTTTCTGCATGTATTTAAAAAGAGAAATATTTTCTGTATAGTGCTAATCAACATTTACATTTCAACTAATTCAATTTAATATGCCATAAATTCTAGGTACAATTTAGAATTTTATCTGTATATTTAAAATTTCGTTTTCATGTAAGAGTTTTTAAAGACGATGGTATAACTTTTCAGTAGAATTTTAGACTCCATTTAATTTTTTTGAATTTTGTTCGTTTCATCAACCTATATTTAGCAATAATGAATACCAGTACCAGAAGATCGTCAGGACATTTGACCAACACACTTTTATAAATATTTTTTAACGTGTCTATCACAAGTCACAGATATGTCACAAAATGAATTTTTAATTGAACAAGGTAAATTCTATGTTTGCTACTGTAACTGCTTCCTATGAAAAAAAATCACATAATACCTAAGTATTCTTTTCTATGAAATTTCAAAACTAATTATGTTTTAAATATATACACTCAGTTATTGCTTATTAATTGCTGCCCCCCTCCGTGCACTCCACAATAGATTTCTTACAGTGTTAAAGTACCTGACAATTACTCCTAGAAAAAAGAATACCAGAAAAGGAAGTACTTTGTAAATTGGAGTAAATTAACCTCTTTGAAAGTTTCTTTATCCAAAAAAAGTACTTGTATTTTCTTATAAATTATCAAATGTAAGCAAACAGAACGTTGCAGCCTTTTCTATGTTATGCAGAATGATCTCACCCTGCAGATCCCACAACACTATACACATTATGCCAGCCTAGTTTTACGAATGTAATTTTCATCATCCTGTAAAAGGAACAGATATTACCTATACTTTTAAATGAGCCTTATTTAACTTGAGGTTTCACGCAACAATTTGTTTTAAAGATTAGGCCCAGCAGACACCTGAATTCCTGCAGAATCATAAATCAGAGTGTGTGTTACTGCTCCACATGAAGGGAAAGAGGATGACAAATAAAAGCAGTGTTCATTGACCACAATGAGGCAAAAATTATAAGGTAATTGTAATGTTAAATAGACAGAATTTTTTAACAAGGTCTATAAATATCAGTTTAAAACCACAGGGTAAAATCAATTCTGCTCTGTGATACTTTTAGTATATTAACATAATTCTCCTCTCCTGTCAAATTCACCCAATTTTGTTCTCCCAAAACCTACTTCTATTAAAATAAACCTCATAGCTCTCTGATGTATTATGTCTAATTTCCAGTAAACATTAATAATAGTTTTTGGGAACCCTTTGAAACGTATTTTTTGTTGTTGTAGTGCATGTTTTAAAGAGCAAAATACAGCTGTGAATACTATATGCATACCGTGTTAATCAAATACAACCATTTCTGCAACAACTATGTAATAGATAATAATTGACTAATAAAAATATGGTAATAATGTTGATGAAATAATAGCCTGTCTGAAAAATTGTCCTTCTCTAAAACTTCCCTTTAGGTTTAAAAAATGTAGACAAACTGCCAAATCATTCCAATAATTTTATGTCATTGTAAATAATAGACTATAATTACATTCACTCATCTCTTTCAACATATTCTATATTCACAAGCTTCCAAAATAAAATATTGTATTATAAATAGTTTTAAAGGGGAAGTATATGGCAGACTACATTGACAAATGAGGGTTGGTTTTTTGTTTTTTACCCAGCTACTGGAATTATTTAAATCAAATTAAAGACTGAGCATGATAATACAGTAAGGAAATAAATACTCAAAGCAGACTGTGCCAGGCTTTCATAAAGTATAGTAAATGTCATGTATAAAAGGTATACCAGCTATACTACTAATACAATTATAGAAGAACACCTGAAATATAAATATTGTAAATAATGATCATTATTCTGTTTTTACCGGACTGAGTAAATCTACAATTACAATCATTTTAAAGAATAAGCCATGTGACTCCTGATATTCTTTACCCCTAAATTGCAATCTTTTCCCTTCCTAATGTGATCAACCAGTCAAGCCATTTGCCATTGGTCATGACACAGACACAGACACACACACACACATACACACACACACACACACACATTTGTCACAAAAAGTGAATGACCAGGCTAACCACCAGATGTTCTTTCCATCATGACAGGTTCTCTTCACTCTTGTCTTTTAGGCTTTTAGGTTTATCCTTGAACTGGTCTATAGATGATTTGACCTGCAGCAAAATACCAAGCCTACCCATTCATGAACCAAGTCTGATCTTGTTTCTCCATCATCTGTTTACAATGGAATACCTCAGCTCCAATGCAGCTATAAATCTAAGTTAAGAGGGCATCAATAGCTGTCTGGGCTACCTGCTCCTGCACCTTGTTTTTATTTTCTGATTCTCCTCATAAGCAATCAAGGAAATAACACTTCCATTTTACAATGGATTAATGCTGGCTTCATTTAAACTTTAAATACAGTAAGTCTGATACTTCCAGTTCCTTATGGGCAGCTCTAGCCACATGGTCACTTGATATTTTGTGCTCGGATGGTTTGTCTCTACCAAGGCCCAACAGCATGCTCACTATTTATGGACTAAGTACAACACTCTGTTTCACTAATGGTGCCCATGTGGTCCCTCTAAGGGTGGAGTAGTGGTGATGGAGCAGTGAAAAGGCTTTAATGTCAGTTCAAACTTTTATCCCAAACTCTTAGAGTTGTAGATCCCTGCCCGCTCCTGCCCCCTGCTTCTCTATTATTCAGTCACCTTTGCCAATGCAAAATGGTGAATTTGGGAAAGGACTGAGGAAGTCATTACCATTTATATTTTCTGTGGGGATTTGGCCTCTTTTTCAGTCAATGGATATGGGGTCTAAAGACTGCCTCAGTAATGGAAACTGGGAAAGGAACATAATTTTTTCCTTGAGGCAATAAATCTCAGACTCTTGATCATTTATCCTTGACTTTTTCTTTTATTACTTTTATTTTAGCTTCAGAGGTTAAATTCACAGTTTTGTTACATGGGTACATTTTGATAAGATATATTTAGCATTATCCCCAATCTTGGCTACCTATTTTACCCCCAGGCATGGCTTCTATTAATTTTTTGAACCTCTACTGCCACTTTAACCTTGCTGTGCATTGTAAAATTTTATGCACCGTGTTTCTAATTGTTAAGCATCAATATCGGGCTTCTCATATGTCAGGATCCTATAATCCCCATTGGTATCAGATTCCCTGATTATTTAAATAATCACTTGCTATTAGTGTCAGCCAATAATAACCTTCACAATTAAGACCATGTGCTCTTCACCAACATATTACTTCTTACTTTGCTTAGCAAATTTTGCTTAAGATAAACCCTGTGGTGCATAGTTGACTGCTAGGTTTCTATGTACCTATGACTTCAATGACTGCTGGTATAATGTAACATGTCTGGCTTAACAAGCCTAATCCTTTCTGCCTTTTATCCATCTTATACCATCTGCTATGGAAATTCTTACATTTTTACTTCATTTAATGAAGTATATCCCTTTTTTCAAGCTTGCAAGAGCCAAACTAAAATCGTTCAGCATTATCTACTGGGTTGCTTATCAAAGTGATCATTTCTACATCACAGGAGTATATTCTTATGGTGATAAACTCTCCCTTATCTAACATTATGTCCTGCTCTCTCTGTTGATTGCTGCCAGCACATATTTGCTAGGTTTTATACTATTTCAGGCTATATTTCCTTCCCTTGCATAGGTAGCTCAGCATCTAAGGGCATGGCTGGGTACGCTGTAACATAACTCTGGTTATAGATCAAACAGCCAGGAAGAGAGATGGGGGTAGATCCTGGGGAAGTGTGTTTGTCTTGAAAGACAGACACCTCTACATCATTAGGCCCTGGACTTTAACAAGGAAGGGCCATTTCTATAAGCCCAGAGTCTTCAGGAGTACCTGGAAGTTTATTATTTTCTATCGTACAACACAGATGAAACCACCTCAAATATCAGCATCCTGTTCCTTTTCAATCAGTGCCCATTCCTTCTTAAAGCAGACCAACTAGATTTGGAAATTTAATCTTATCTGGTGCTCTGCTAGCCTTAACACTACCTCAGAAAGATCCATAGCAAGATTTTGTTGGATATGAAGAAAACAAGTTATGCTAAGAAAAACTACATAGAATTCCATCAGTCTCTCCTTGTACCACTCCCTTCTCCTCAGCCTATGCTTAATATCATCATTAGGATACAGAAGATAATATAGAAAATTCAGACCTCCTTCTTACCTCAAAGAGGACAAAAAGTATAAACAACCCCTCAACTTAAAACAAACAAATAATTCCACAGAAATTTTGGAAAGAAAGTTACGGAGTCACAAACAACAAATCAAAGTAGAATGAAAATAGTGTACAACCGTTAATAAAGAAAATTGAAGAAAATATCACTCAGTAAACGAAATAGTACATTTAATGATTACTTCAGGTTATAAAATCTTAAAATGAATTAAACAAAACAAATTAATGACACAAGATTAAAAGACAACAGGATTAAATGAATTAAGTGATAAGTACCTAGGAAAATAAACTGAGAGCCAAAAACAGCATCATTAAAGACACAAGTAATAAAGTAGAAACAGTAAAGAAATAAGTAGCCATTGCTAAAAACCTAAGTGTGGGCATAAGGGAAAACTGCAAAAACTATGGTCTCACAAGACAAAGAAACTAAAGTAATTAGAGATTCAAAATTCATTAAAGTTAATATCCTGCTAACTTGTTGTAGCATAAAATGAAGTTCGGATTTATAAGATTTTAGGAAAGTTCTTTAATTCCAGACAATGATAACTCACTACTATAAAATTTTAAAGTTACCAGCAGGGTAAATAGTCTGAGTCCTTTATAATACGCTAATTGACAATTTCATAAAAGTCCTCAAATATAGATAAAGTGGGTCATGGGTTTAACTCGGGTGTGGCTGATGGAGAAATCAGTGGAGAAGAGCAGGAGACAACTTTAGATATCGATGGCAAAAAAGTAGAAGGGGAAAAGATGTATTCAGGGCTGTACTGCCTCTGCAGGCTCTGAGGAAGAATCCATTCCTTGCCTGTTTGTAGCTTTTGGTGGTTCCAGGTGCGCCTTGGAGTTTCTTGGCTTGTGGTCACATGTCTCCAATATCTGCTTTATCTTCACATTGCCTCTCTTCTGTGTGTTTGTGTGTCTTTACTTTTTATGTTTCTTACGAGGATATTTATATTGGATTTAGGTCCACCATATAATCCAGAATCCAGAATTACCTCATCTCAGAGCCCTGAAGTTAATGATATCTTTGAAGACCTATTAAAAAATAATAATGTAGCATTCATAAGTCAGAGGGATTAGGATGTGAATATATCTTTTTAGGGAAAACCATTCAGTTCAGTACACTGGAGAAAATATTATTTAAATAAATCTCTACTGTTACTGTATACAAAATTTCAAAAATACTAATTGGGGCTTGCCCTTGGGAAAAAAGTCCATGAAAGATGTGTAAGTTACCATTTGCTATCTCTTTCTAATATATGTATGCTCTGCTGAAGTTTATGCACACTATTAATTGCATTTTAATACCTTCAGTTGGTTGTATTATTTTTCATTTTAATATTTTGTCCAAAATTTATAGTGGTTGCAGGTGGGAGGGTTTATTTGACAGGTGTTATTCCTTCATTACATAAAGCCAAAAATCCCAAAATCCATTTAACTTGACTCTCTTGCTGTCCAAATATTAGTCTGTCCGAAAAGACTATCAGCAGCCCCTCGGAGCTTGCAACAAAAGCAGAACCTCAGTCCCCATTCCAGGCTGACTGAAACAAACTCTGCATTTTCACCAGATCACCAATTGATTCTTGGCATATTAAACTTTAATTGCTATTATTAACAAAAATATACTGTCTCCTTAGCGCTTACACACACATACTCTATACAAGAGTCATTATCATTTTCCATATCTCTTAAGACACAATAGGAAAATCTCTATGTTTGTTTGTGCCAGGAAGAGTGAGAAAAATTTAGACTATTGGAAACAAAATTTGGGTCATACAGATTATATAGTATTTGTTGTCAAAGAGTGATTTGAACTAATTACTTGTGTCCATCAACTTTTTAAATGTTTTCCTAATTATGTATCATTTTGAATGTTTTCAGATTTTTGTTACAAACATATTAAAGAAGCAAAATTAACTATTTTTTGCTATTTTTACTATTATTACTATTACTTTTACTATTATTGTATTACTAGTATTGTTAGTATTATACCATCATTACTTCTAGAATGTTTAATCTAGAAACAATCGTAGTAGAATGACTTTATCGACTTTATTATTTGGTTCATAAGGTAATATTGAACTTTAAAAATGCAACTGTGATTTTACTTCTATTTATCTTTAGAACTACATACTTGTATATATATAGTTATATGCATATATTTCACTTGATACAATGTAAAAATTGTATAACATCATGGTATATCAAGTCCTTCTCCAATTTATACTTTTTTATTGTAATCTTTTCACTCAAAAATTAATAACCTTGCTTACACTTGGCTTTGAAACAAAACATTGTTGCGTGTCTTTTCCTTCTATCTTATTCCAGATTACAGATAAGATGAAAATTATTGCTGCATGGCTCATGTCAAAACTCTATGACTCTGAGTTATTCGTAGCTAAATTATGTGTAAGGCGAGAGTCCCACTATAACCAAGTATGTGTTAAAATCTTAGGGTCTTCAGAAATTAAGATGAATGTTATGCCCTAAAGGAAATCAATTGCTGATTATTTAATTTGGGTAGCTCCTTTGCAGATTTATTATAGGCAGTGAAAAAACTAAAACTAGAATAATGGTATATTTAGGAATGAGTATTTCTGCTTGAGTAGAACTACTTTGGAGAGGACAAAGAATATATAAATATATATCCCCTTTGTATCTTCACAAAACACATCTAATTATTTGATTTTAATTTTCATGTATCTATCTGTATATCTGTAGCTACATCTATAATTTATCTATCTGTCCATCTCTCTATCTATCTATCTATCTATCTATCATCATCTATCTATCTATGTATTTAGCTAGCTAGCTATCTCTCATTACTTTGGGGAGGGGTCATTACTCATGTTAAAAAATGTTTTTTGAAGAAAGTCTTTAACCCTTATTTTTCTAGAAGGGTGATTATCTTTAAAATAGAGAGGTAAATGTCAATGTGATTTATAAGATGTGTGAGAAAGTAATTACAACAGAGGTTAATTGACATTTATGGAATTGTACTGACATATAAAAACTTTCAGAAAAGCCAGGGTGTATTTTAACAAACACAGCCAACTCCCTTTCTATCTTTATTTACACTGTAGACAGAAGTCTATTCACATACTCACACAAATAGACACAAACATCATTTCATTCCTCAAAGTGTGAATATTGGTTTTGTTTTTATTGGTTTGGTAGTTTTACTGATTTTCATAATAAAATGTTTTATTTATATATAAATAATAGAAATGATTCTTTCAAAGAGTGTTGAATAGTTTTTTCTTGTACCTTCTTTCATTCTACAGTTGCTGCTTCAGAATTATTCTATTATCTTTAAGCTTCTCCGACAAACCCTTTTATATTTCAAAATTTGATGAGGCACTGATGCCTGGACATGGCTTACTTGCACACTAGATCTTATTTTTGCTTACTTTTTCTAAATTTCTTTCCTTTCGGTATTTATGGATTAAATATTATGAAATTTGGTATTTACTTTAAAATAACAGCTGAGAGCAAGAGAGGGGAGGAAGCATAGGATATGATGATGAAACAAGGTTAACCATATGTTGAAAACTTGAAACTAGGTTAGAGAAATATAGAAGTTTCTTATATTATACTTTATACTTGTATTTATAAGTGTATTTGAATAGAAAATTTAAAAATATCTATTTGGTTATCTGCATTCTCTTCTACATCTCCTACTGTCTTCTTCTTCCTGGATATATTCCTTTCTTCAGTAAACCCCATCTTATTCATAAATAATTTGTATATATTTTACTTACAAAATACATCCCAAATGTAATCACTTATTACTATCTTAACTGGAAAAATTCATCAAGGCTTCTCTTCTTAAATGGTCACATTAGCATTAAAATATATTCTATTATTATCAATCTTAAAAAAATTGAGCATCCCAGTACTTAGTACTTGTTCAAGATGCTCTTTTCTTCTCTGTCTATATTAGAAGTTGCTGATTTGGAATATATATATATATGTAGGTATATATGCACACACATATAATATTTTATATTATATACTATATATTTTATATTTTATACATTATATTATAAAATATTTTATGTGTGTGTGTGTATATATATATATATATATACACCCCTCCCCAAAGTAATGAGAGATAGCTAGCTAGCTAAATACATAGATAGATAGATAGATAGATAGATAGATAGATAGATAGATAGATGATAGATAGGTAGATAGATTTCTATCATTTACATTGGAAAGTGGTTTAAGTTTTTTTTTTTTGATATGGTGGCTTGTGTTATCCAGAAAGGTAGAATGGAAGTGAACACTACCATTACCTATAGAACTTTATAGTTCACAAATTGATTTTTACACACATTAACTATTATATTTCATAATACAAAACATTATATAATATAACATATATATTACATATTATAATAATATGTATAATATATATTATAATATAACATATTATATTTATATATAATTAACATAGTTATAATTATAACATATTATAACTAACATATTATAATATATAGCATATGTTATATAATATATAATATTATAATATAAAATATTATATTTTATAATATAAAATAAAAAATACAATTTTTTTTCTCATGGATCAAGAATTTGACTTTCAAAGAGTTTTAATGACTTGACCATGTTCACAGAATTGGTACATAATGGAGACGTGTCACGAGTAAATGTGAATGCCTTAAAAATAGGCAAAAGATTACTGGTAGTCCTTTTAATAAAGTGTTGGGTTTTTTCAAGCATTTTTTTTTTTTACTTAACCTAATTCTGTAAAATCTACAATGCTCATTCTCCTTGACTACAACTCTACAAGCTGTAGGAAACCAAAGATAATGCACACTTTTGTTGTCCATAGAAATGCAAATGACAGGTAGAAATAGAATTGTTTTCTACCCACTTCAAAAATTGTGTTTTACACCCTTATAGATCTTAACTATTTTGCATCTGTTGGCAAATGCATTTGGCATTCCTGATTGTCCATATATGTGTTTGCTCTTCAGACTCTCCTTTCAACAGACTGTGACATTTTGTTAGTTTCCTTACTAATTTGTGTTACATAGAAGATTTGATAGGTAATAATAATAAAAATGTCATACATTTACCTTTTAAAAAATTATTCCCTAGGAGCGAGCACACAAATTCTAAGTGTCTGACTAGTGATTTTTTTTGTGCTCTTCCCATTCACATCATAATTACTTGTCAGTGTGAGTTGTTTTTATTAGGGATTCTGCCTAAATATAGGGAACTTCGTTTGGAAAGGGTTCAATACAGCAGGAGAGAGAACAGAGAACAATCCTTTTGATGCCTGCCAAGCATGTTTTGTTTAAATTCCCCTTTGTGTATGAATAATTCCTGATATTCCTTACACTCAGCTAATCATACTTTGTCGAATCTGTTGCGAACTGTTTTAGGTAGACAGATAGGCATGAGTGGGACAGGAGAGGGCTCTCCCCCTACCCACTAGAAATGTCTAGTGATAGGGTTTGGCGGTTATCGTATTGCTTCTCTAAAAGTGATAATTCGGCAGCCAGAAGAGATAATCTCCTGATGATCCACATCTCTTGACATTAAAAATGTTAACTGAATGCAGACCCCAGAGAGAAGCAGCTTCCTGGGCACTCACATTAAGAGACAAAAATGGCAAAGTATGATCTTCTGGGTATACTCCACTGGAAAAAAGGGAAGAAAGCCTCAGATAAGCATGCATGTAACTCCCTAAACACATTGAGTGTGCTCAATCCCCAAGGGTAAGGAGGGCACTGCACATGAGAAAGCCCACCTTAAGGGAAGAATCACAGGAAAGTGGAGAGCCTGTGAAGTCCCAGGATCAAGGTTAAATGTGCCTTTGTTCTCTCTCTTTGATCTTCAGGTACCCACTTGGGTCCTTTCCAAGCACACATTCCTTTCTTTCCTGTTCTAAAGGCTTTTTAATAAGCTTCCATTCCTGCTCTGAAACTTGCCTCAGTCTCTTTTTCTGCTTTATGCCTCTCAGTCAAATTCTTCTGAGGAGACAAGGAATGAAGTTGTTACGGACCCTTACGCATACGCTGCTGGTACCTCAGGGTGATCCGGATCTCTTCCACCACTAACAGGAACCAAGTGCTTTTATAGTGTTAACGTCACAGATTTAAAATGTATTTCCAGCATTGACAATTATCTGACTAGTGTCTAGAATTGATCAGGAAATACAGCGTGCCTTATCAAGCAGCTTTTAAGAGTGTAGCCCTTGGGTCTCCAAACAAGAAATAAAATTCCATTGCACTGTAAGATTTAGTCACACATTTGGAGAGAGGGGCTATCTACAGCTTGGTGCAAAAGTAATTGCAAAAAAAGTAATTTCTGCCAAATCTAAATAGTTATGACTGAGACTAATCCCATTTTGATGACACAGGACTTCCACATGTCTTTAAAAAGCTCATTCATTTATGATTTGGAGTATTTATGTATTACCCATTCAAGTTCATTAAAGACCTTCCAGATTCTTTAGATCTTAGTCCCATCAATGATGCTTGCCTCTTGGAAATCCACTTAGAAGCAATGCATCACTGTTCCCGTGGACAAAGCCTACCATCACAAGAAGGATGTAATAGCAAACACCAGTTTTCTGAATTACCCGAACTGCAGGATAACAGAAGTAGCTTTTTTTGTTGTTGTTTTTTTCTTGAAACATGATCTTGCTCTGTCGCCCAGGCTGGAGTGCAGTGGCACGATCTCAACTCACTGCAACCTCCACCCACTGGCTCAAGGGACCCTCCCACCTCAGCCCCCTGAGTAGCTGGGACTATAGGTGCATGCCACCATGCCAGGCTAATTTTTGTATTTTTTGTAGAGGCAGGGTTTCTCTATGTTGCCCAGGCTGATCTTAAACTCCTGGGTCCAAGCAATGCGACCACCTCAGCCTCCCAAAGTGCTGGGATTACATGCAAGAGCCGTGGCACCTGGACACGAGGAGTCTTTTTTTCACTGTGATTTTTACTTGACTTAAACTGTGCTGATTTCCATTACCAAGGGGATAGAATAAGCTTCTCTTCTGTTCTGTGTTGCATTTTGTCACTTGAATGTGGGCCAGTCAAATCCGTGATTTTAAAATAACTCATGTAGGAGCTAATAAAATTGCTTTTTTATAAGGGATTGAGAGGAAGACTACTGAGGGATTGCCATTATAAAGATCCAAATAATATATGCCCACCATTCTATTGTTGCCCTGTCCATTCTCCCTACCTCACCCTTATCCTTCACTTGACAAACCTTATGCTCACTATGCACCCTTTTCCTAATGAGATCAACCCACCCAGATGTGCATGAATGATTTGATACTCAGGAAGGCCTCATGTCCTTCATAAGTATTCGTGGTCATTTCCTAAGGAGCTTTGCTGTAACGGTTTCCCATGGTGCTACAACAAATTACTGCACACTGGTGATTTAAAATAACCCAAATTTATTTATTTTCTCCTATTTCTAGAAGCCAGAAGCAAAAGCAAACTAAAGTATTGACAGGACCAGGCTCCCTTTGGAGGCTCTACCATAAAATCTGTTTCGTTACCTTTTCCAGCTTCTAGAGTTGCATTATTTGCTTTCCTTTGCCCATGGTTCCTTTCTTCATCTTCAAAGCCAGCAGCACAGTTTCCATTATCTCCTCTCCCTTTGTGTCGTATTCATATTTTTCTTTCTTAATTATATCTGCAAATTTACTTTTGCCATATAAGGTAACAGTCACAGGACCCAGGGATTAGGACCTGGATATCTTTGGAGTTCATTTTACTTGCTTACCTTTCACTACTGTCGTTGTTGCTGCCAAATCATCAGACAACAAATTATCAAACTCTTGTCAGTGCTTTCATGCAAACACATCCAGAGGGGATTAAATGTAAAGTTAAGGAAGTGAAAATTAACAGCAAAAACTAATAAAATTGAAGTATCACATACTACCAGAAATATATTAATTAAAAATTATGTTAAACAAATATAATATTTTGTATTTGTCAATAAAGAGAACACAATATGTCAAAATGAAAAACATTTTAATTGCTAAAAATAAGATGTCAATCAATATTTCAAAAGAAGAAGCAGAAATTTACAATATTTTCAGAATGCCAGGGGGAAAAATATGTGAATCAGAAATAGCAGATAATGAACAAAATTTGACACATTACACACAAAGCAAAATTGACCATGGTCCCAGAAATAACTGCTGAGAAAAATAGAAGTTCATATGCAAAGTTACATAAGAGCTGAGAAATGAATTCAGTGAAAACAACAGATGAAGATATGTTAGCACAATGCTTATTTAAAAAAAACTTTATCTGGCGACTTATTCAGAAATAGAAGGATATAAAAGAGATTACATAAACTTACATAGACTTTAAACTTTCACAAAATATTGAATTGAATCTTCCAGTATTTCTATTAAATAGGAAAATATTTTCTCTGGAATTCTTGGCAGAACCACTAAACCTCATGTTAAAAGCATTTGCTAATATTTATGGAAGGTTAACAAAAGACTGTTGAAGCAACTAAATCTTGAAACTTTCACATTATATATTAAAATATGTTATTTCATAGCAATTTGTATTTATACATTAACCTGTTTTGAGACTTGCTATAACAAAATACCACCAACTGGGTAGCTTAAGCATCAGAAATTCACCGTCTCAAAGTTCCAGAGGCTGGAGGTCTAAAATCAAGGTATCAGCAGGGTTGGTTCCTTCTAAGGACAATGAGAGGAAATTTTTGCCACGTGTCTCTGTTAGCTTCCAGGAGCCTCAGGCATTCCTTGATATGTGAATAATATGCTTCCTGTGTCTTCACATCTTATTCGCTCTATTCATGTCTGCCTCTGTATCCAAAATTCTTTTTTTTACATTTTTTGGTGAGGTTTTCTAATGACTTCATCTTAACTTAATCATCTTCAGGGACTTTATTTCCAAATAAGGTCAAATTCACAAGTATAGGGTAAAGGACTCCAACATCTTTGTTGGACACAATTCATTTATTCATTTGTTTGGACATCAGCCAGTTTTCACTAACAGAGAAGTCATCAAAGCCAAGATTTTGATAAAAATTACGGAGGAACTGAGAAAAAATGTTTTCAGTCCTTTCTCCCAAGAATTGGGATAGGACCAAGATTAATCTATTCTAAGCAGTGAGATAAAACAGTCTGGCTTACTAAAAATATAAATTTTAAAACAATTTTATCATGATGGAATGATGTCTTTTAAGCTAGAATGAAGTAAGATGGATTTCAAGTGTTAATGATAAACAAAGCCACAAACTAAACTACAAGGGTTTATCTATGCACATAGACTCATATGTACACTGTTTGATTAAGACACATTTTCCTTTCATAATTTCACAAATTTCACTTGAGAAAAGGGGAAAAAATTCTAATCCAGTTTTTAAGACTTTTTAACCAAACTTTTCTCTAACATTTTTATGGATGTTAAACATTTTTTTTAAATAATATTTTAAAAATTATTGTGATGATGCTGGAGATTTCTTTTGTATTTTACAGTTTCCCCTGCTGTACAATTCTCCTCAATCTCTCTTCATATTATGCCTCCCAAATCAGCTACCTTCCCTACCCTCATTTGAGAATCCAATTGTCTGACCCCAGTGTAGCTCTCAGGTCACTCTTACGGACTCAATAGTTTGTGCTTTCCTACATTATCTGACAACCTCAATATCTTGTTTCTTATAGATGGTAAGTTTATATTATTCAAACCACTGACTTTTTGAAAATCAAAATTTGCAATTATTTCCCGAGGTCCCATAAATATGGCAAAAACTTCACATTTTCTTTCTCAGGCTCTAGGCTCTATACAACACTTTGCCATTTGGTCATGAATTGATTCTTTTAATATTTAACTGATGTTTACTTGGTGCATATTGTTGGTTATGTATTGTTCCACTTGATTCTATTTCTTGCTTCCAGAGAGATAATTAAAACATAAGCACATTCAAATCCCAGGATTGCAACACCAGACCTGCTCAGGTTTAATAGCTAGGGTGCAGTCTGCTTTTGGAGGTGATCACCTACATTTACAAGTGAGCTTGTATAATCCACTGCTCTACTCTAAATCAAAGCAGGAAGGCATATTGCATTAAAGCAGAGCAATGGATTTTAAGAGCTCACTTTTAATGGTGGCAATTTTAGACAGGAAGACATAAATTCAAGGACTATAAGTTATTGAATAGGCCATTCTTTGCAACAACACAGCAACCATACAGATAGATATCGATGATACATATACTGTGTTAGATCTGGGGAAATGTCCTACAACTAGCAGGTCAGAGCACTGGATTGGATGCTATTAACCATTTCATGTTGTTTAGATACTCCTGAACAAAAGATCATGATTTCATCATCGTTTTCATAATGGCCTTTATAGGACTCAACAAAAATAAAATGCCTAGAAATCCTACCCCAAGAAAGTATGATCAATAAAACATATTCAATACTCTATAATTTTAAAGATCATGAATCCTTTGGTGTACAAAATTTTTGAGTAACTAATGTAAGATCATCTCAGGGCTAAATAAAGGAGACAGAGTGTCCAAACTAAGTTACTTGTGGTGAAAGAGTCCTCACAAAGGTAGGCAGTGTGTCAGCATAACTGAAATAAATAAAATTTAATTTTTAAAATTAATTCTATGTGTGCGCTTACCATGAAAAGTACTCATCACTTTGTTAGCACTTGCTATTATTGCATATAAAATGAGTGGCTATAATATTATATAATAATTGATATTGGCTACTGTATTAGTTGGGGTTCTCAGAGAAACAGAATCATTAGGATGTGTGTGTGTGTGTGTGTGTATGCACATGCACATACATGTGTGTATGTAAAGAATTTTTTTTAGGGGATTGGCTCACAAGATTGTGAAGGTTGGCAAGTCTCAAATCTGCATTGCAGTCCTCCAGGCTGGAGCCCCAGAGAAGTGACGATATTGCAGCTGAGGTCCTAAGGCAGACTGGAGGCAAAATTTCTTCTTGGTATACTCAATCTTTTTTTCTTAAGACCTTCAACTGATTATATGAGGCCCACATACATTATGGAGGGTAGTTTGCTTTACCAAAAGTCTACTGAGTTAAACGTTAATCAAATTTAAACAATATATTTATAGCAACATCTTGACTGATACTTGACAGAACATCGGGGCACCACCATTATAATCTAGTCAAGTTGACACATAGAAGTAACCATCACAGCTGCTTATTATGTTTCTGTAGGGTACCTATAGGGTACCTATTTGTTTCTATAGGGTACCAGTTCTATCTTATTTATGCTTTTTATTCATAATAATATGATTACACCTAGAAAATAAAAAATCATATAAAAGCTGATGCATAAGTGTGTGTTAAATCCTAATTATTTGGTGTTACCAGTTTTTAGAATTTTCCTGCTGGCAAAAATTTATTTGTAGACCCCAGATCAATAGTTACAAGGCTTTCTCAGTTATTCATAGACATGTATAGGGTAGCGGAAAATTTGAGTCACCCTGACATACACATTTCCAGCTGAAGTCTAGTAGGGCAATCTTCTGCCTTCTTGTTTCAATCCTCATCCTGTAAACAAGTGTCTTTTTCAAAGTCTATCTAGTACCACATTTTTTACATTTTTGTACTCTTATAATGTTTCTTTTAAAAATGACCCTCAAGTGTAGTGCTGAAGTGCTGGCTAATATTTTCATGATCAACAAGGCTATGATGTACCTTACAGAAAAAATACGTGTGTTAGAAACTCTTGATCAGGCATAAATTATGTTGTTGACTCTAAGTCCGCTGCTCTTGAGTCAACTATGTGTATATATGTATATGCATATACATATATCCACACACACATACACATACACACGTATACATGTACATTCAATAATATGTCTTTAAACAGAAACACATATAAAATAAGGCTATGTGTTAATCAGCTGATGAAAATGTTGTGACCAGAGTCTTGTAGGAATCTAATCCTGTATTTTCCCTGGGAGTAATGCTTTACTATTCACCAATTAGGTGTTCATGGTGACTTTATAAAACCTAACTACCATGAATAATGAGAATAGCCTATAGAAATTCATTTTCTAATTGCATTAACGTTATTTATGTGTGCTTAACATGTATTATTGTGAGTTTCAGAAACAATTTACTCCACGTACAGTTTGGAAAAAAAATAAGTGGGTAGAATAGATCCAAGGTTTATAGGTGAAGTGTTTCCACAGAGGATTCCAAAAGGACATTTATGACAGAATTAGCTTATCTCAATATCATGAATATGTAAGAAATTAATGGAAGATTTTTAATATATTCAAATTTTTGACTTAGAATTTTAGTTAGATGTTGAGGGAGCATCATGTCACCTTCCACCACTCCCAGGCAAATTGAGTAATGTTATAGAGAAACCAATAGGAAATTTGACATATCTTTGGGAATTTGGAAGATGTAGAGATGGTACCTGGAATAAAAGTCTGAGAGTTACAGGCTTGACTAGAGTGATCTGTGATAGCAGAACAGGGTGAGTGAGGCCTGTTTGGAAGAGACCAAGTACTTTCACTAACTATACAGTGAACCAGCTATGAGTTGTTATAAACCATCCTGCCCTAGAGAGTTTCATATTGAGGGGAATTAAGGGGAACTTATGGTCACTATTGATTAATGCACTATGGGCACAAAGGAACCATAGGTGGAGGCCATCATCAAGGACATCTTCAAAAAGCATACACAAAGTTCCTCATTATAGAAAAAAATATTCATTTGAGCATACACGACACAGGGCACTGATTTTCAGGATGCAACTATAAGACCTTTATGCTCCCTTCCTCTTTCTTCAGGAAGAACCTAATATGTTTCAACTATCTATTAATAGTGTGTAACAAATAACTTCCAGACTGACTGGCTTAAATCAGCAACTACTTACTATTTCTATGATTCTGTGAGTGTTAGGGACTCAGCTGAAAGACATTTTACTGATATCACCTGGGATCAATCAAGGGGTTGCCGTCAGATGAAAACTCAAGTAGAAAGCTAAGATGCCTTCTTCCTTCTCATGCCTGCTGCCTCAGTGCTTCACCACTTGGTCTCTTTATCCACGTATTGTTTCTGTCCAGTAGTATGAACTTCTTACATGACAGCTCAAAGCACCAAGAACACAAAGTAGGAAGGAACTGGTCCTTCTGAAGGCGAGGTCGGGAACTGACAATGTCACTTCTGTCCTATTATATTGGTTAATTCAAGTTCCAAGACTAATCCCACATTTATGGAAAGGAAAACAATTTCTATTTCTTGATGTGGGAAGCAGAATGTGTGTACAGGGAGGAGAGGGAAAGTTGGGGGCATTTTTGAAGACACACTATTATGCAAAGTTTCTTTAGTGAATGGAAATAAAAAATTGCTTAATAAGAAGAAAAACTAGTAAAAAATGCAAACATCTAAACGGCATCAAACACACAAAAACACATACACTCACACAATTACGTGCATTCTCCCATCACCAAAGCACATTCCCTAGTGTGAGGTATGCCAGAGATGGGAGAAATTTTATATAAGTGAGAAAGTCGAACATTAATATTAAGTAAACTGAAGAATTATAATACACAGAAAATATAGATTGCTAATAATCCAGAAATCTAATGCAAAATTTAAGTTATCTGTATTTATATTAATCATAGGTAAGGAATACAATTTTTAAAAAGTTTGAAGTCAGAATTCTGGATATTTAAAACTATTATAAATTCACCCTTTCTAATGTCAGGTAATTCAATAAACCAATTCATTATAAATACTTAAAGTTGTCATTGCCTCAATCTCAGGACCCTTCATAGAAAAAACCAAATATATTTCTCATTAATTTCCTAAACATGTCATTCCCTTTGGTGATATATATCTCCATATTAACCTAAGCCTACACACAGCATAGTCTCATTGCTTATTTTTTTCTTTTTAATACTTTATTTGCTACTATTTTTTATTTTTCCTTCTGTAGTCAGTAAATGTTTTATTACCTCCTTGAGATCCCTCACATTTTTCTGATTTTCAATATGACAAATATATAGGTATGTTTCATCCATAAGTACATTCTTCTCTATTGGACTAACCTAGGTTAGCCCTGCATGCTTAATTAGAGAATAAATTTTACAGTTTTAAATCTCAAGTTTTCCAACCCTAAATGAAATAGATTTGAGCACATACTCAGGATTTCATATTTATTCAAAGATTGATATTTTGAACCACAACTCAAAATCATTGTAAAGAATATGCAATAAGGGAATACTCTGGCAACTTTTGAAAGTATTATTTGAGTGGCTGTACTCTGAGCTTTTCACAATTTCAATGCCTGTAGAGAATTTACTTGAAAAAAAAGAAATTATGAAAACTTCGATATATTAGTAGGCTGAATTTTTAAGCTGTATATTTTTTAGCAAAACAAATTACCCAGAGGAATTCTAAACCCTCCAAAGCACACTGGCAGTATTTCCCAGATCTAGAATTATGCTTGCATTATTAATATATTCACATAATTTATATGTTTTTATGAATATTTCTATATGTGTTTTATATCCTCAGGAAATGCACAAATAATAAGATGAAGTAAATTAAAATTAAGGCATTAATGATGTCAAAATTAATGTTCTCTCAACAAAATATGGTTATATATGTAAACTTTGTGGAGATACAGCAAATATTTGAAAAGCAAATACAATTCTTACAAATTTTTCTTCCCATGATAGAATAGTGTATGCCAATTGTAGAACTCTCTTAAAATGAGAGACTTTAAAGTAAGGGACTTTAATTCAAAATATAAACACATATTTGGTAGCAAATATTAAATAAATCAGTAAGCTTGTTATTAATCCAGCCATTCATTCATCCATCCATCAATCTATATATTCATTCATTGATCTCTTCCTGGAAATATAAATATATAGGTTAGCCTCACTCTCTAAAGGTAATAGTTTGGTGCATAGTTGAGGCAATAATTCGTGCACACTCTTCTTTTAGTAAAAAAACATAAACTATCTGGCTCTTGTGTTTTTTTTTTTTTTTGTATTGCCTATCTGCATTTATCTTACATACATTCATATTTTAATTTTGTAAAAACATGAATAAAAAGAGAGAGAATACTTATGCCTATGAATAGTTGGCACTGAACAAGAGTATGTTGAACATAGAGGTGTATGTGGGTATGCTATTTATACTGTAATAAAGATATTATAATAATAGGAAAATAAGAAGGAATATCCTTTGTGAGGAAATAGAGAACTACAAGAGGTAGGCTTAGAATTACCATTATCAAATTGAACACCCAATTTCCATAAATCAGACTAATTTGATCATCAGATATATCTTATTCTGTAAGGCTTTGTTCAAATTTCGCAATGATACCAGAAAATTAGACAACACATTTTAAAAATAAATTATTTTTGCACAAGGACAAAGTGTTTTGGGTTACCCTAATACCTCTGCTTATGAAAGATACTGGGACATAATTTATTACTGTATTTGTTGCATTCATTACTATTTTTAAAGAACAGTCTTAAAAGTGAGATCTCCTAACTGGATATGTTCATCTGGAAGCATTTCAAGCAGTCTGTGTTCTGACAAACAAATGCAGACCTGCCCATTTTTAAATGTAAAGGACCCAAAAGCTAGAACATGGGAATCCCATCTGAGTCTACAGATAAATAAATTGAAATGAAAGATATTAAATGATCATCTTAGAGATAATTCAGTTAAATTTCACATTTTGTAACATGACAGCAGTGTATTAAAATGATAATGGTAAGATATTGCCAACAATATTTCATAAAACAGAAATGTGTGATCTGACAAATAAGACAAATTCCTTAAAGTGAATAAATTGAATTTTCTAAATACTCCCTGCATAAGAAACCAGCCTTTGGTAACCATCATTTTAATTTCGACTTCCACGAGATCAACGTTTTAGCTCACACATATGAGTGAAGATATGTGATATTAATATTTGTCTTTCTGTGCCTGGCTTATTTAACTTAACATGATGACTTCCAGTTCCATCCATTTCACTGAAAATTACAGAATTTTATTCTTTTTATGGCTAAATGATATTCCATTATGTATATTTATAACTTTTTTTTAATCCATTCATCTGTTGATGGGTACTTAGGTTGATTCCATATTTTGGTTATTTTGAATAGTGCTGCAGTAAACATGGTAGCACAGGTATCTATTAGATATATCATTTTCTCTTATTTTGGATATACATCCACCAATGGAGATTGCTGGATCATATGGTTGTCGGTTCTATTTTCAATTTTTTGAGAAGCCCCTATGCTGTTTTACTGATTTACATTAGTAATGTTATACTACATAAGCTGTACTAATTCACATTACCACCAGCAGTGTATGAGCATTCCACTTTCAATGCATCTCAGCAGCATGTGTCATTTTTTGTCTCTTTTATTTTTACTGGCAGTAGATGATATCTTAAGTTTCTTTGATTTACATTTATCTGATGATAAATAATGTTGAACACATTTTCATATATCTCTTGGCAATTTGGATGTCTTTTTCTTTTTGAGAAATGTCTATTCAAGTCCTTTTCCTTTTCTATAAGAGGAGGATATTTGTTTATTTGCTTTTGAGTTATTTGAGTTCGTTATATATTATGATTATTAATTTCTTTTCACGTGGATAGTTCACAAATATTTTCTGCCATTTTGTAGGTTTACTCTTCACTTTGTTGATTGTTTCCTTTGTTGTGCATAAGTTTTTTAGTTTGATGTGTAATATTGTTTGTCAATTTTTGCTTTGGTTGCTTATGCTTTTGAGGTCTTACTCAAAAATTTTTACCTGGACCAATGTCTTGAAGCATTTTCCCAATGTTTCCCCTAGTCGTTTTATAGTTTCAAGCCTGACATTTAAGTTTTTAATTCATTTTGAGTGGTATTTTTATATGGTGAGAGATAAGGATCTAGTTTCATTCTTCTGCATGTGGATATCCAGTTTTCCCAGCACCATTTTTTGGAAAGACTGTCATTTCCCCAATGTATGTTCTTGATCTGTTTGTCAAAATGGGTTATCTCTCAATGTGTGGATTTATTTTTGTGTTTTAGATTCTGTTCTATTGGTCTATGTGTCTGTTTTATACCAGTACCATGCTATTTTCTTTACTATAGCTTTGTAGTATATTTTGAAGTCAGGTAGTGTGACACATTTAGTTTTGATTGTTGAATGCATATATAAAGTCATCTGAAAGTACATATTCCTGTATCAAGGAGACAAATAAGAAGAAAACTTATATTTATGTATTTATTTCATCAAAACTACAAAAATGTCATTGCCTATTTCAGCTACCTCTCTGGTAATTGCAGGGAATATATTTGTGAGCCAAAAAGACAAATTTGTCTTATCATTGTACTGGTATAAAACAGACACATAGACCAAAATCAAGATGCCGCAGATTTAGTGTCTGGTGAGAGCCTGTCCCTCATGGATGAGGCCTTTTATGTGTTATCACACGGTAGAAGGGGAAAACAAACACCATTCAATCTCTTTTATGAGAACACTGATCTCATTTATCCCTTATAGCCTAATCACCTTGTAAAGGCCTCCATCCCTCAAAACTATCGCATTGGGAATTAGATTTCAACACATGAATTAAAGGGAAACAATCAGGCCATAGAAGGTGCCACCATAGCTCTTCTCAGGTAAGTTTTCCAAGATGAAACCAGGAAACCAGGGTAAATAACAATAGAAGTGAAAGGGTCTTCAAAGAAGATTCTTGGGGTATAATACTTTAAGGACTCCAAGAACAAGTACACAAAATCAAATGACCAATGGAAATAATGGTAAAGTTTATTGCATGTATAGTGTTTTATCATTTTCCAAGGGCTTTCTCTTATTTCATGTAATCTTCTTGTTTCATGTAATATCCATAAATACACTGTGAATTAGCTTGGGGTGGGGCTTTTGAGAGGTAATTATGTTATGGGGGTAGAGCCCTGACAAATGCAATTAGCTCACTCTGAAAGAGACCCCTTGTCCCTCCTACTGTGTCAGTACAAAACAAAAATATTTTGGTCTGTAAACCAGGAGGCTGGTTCTCATCAGATTTCTCCTGGGGACTTGATTTGGACTTTCTAGCCTCCAGAACTGTCAGAAATAAATTTCCATTGTTTATAAACCACTCAGTTTATGGTATTTTATTGTAGAAGCCAGTAGGAATAAGGAGAAATCTGAGGTTTGAGAAAATTAAACTACTTGTCTAAACAAGGCCCAGAAGTCCGACCTTCAAAACCAACCAAGACTTGTTCCTTTGTATCTCACATTGCCTCATCACCCAGAACCTTCCTTCTTTCATTCCCAAGGATGAATAGGTCAGGGTAGGGATGAAAGAAGTGTCTTAGGTTTTGATGTCTTTCCTGTGACCTTCTTCTCTGAGTTTTTTTTTTTTTTTCCTAAGGGAGATTTAGTATAACAGACATTCAAGAATAATGAAATTATGGTTCACCTTTGGAGAGGGCCTTTTGGGAGAGGATAGCATAACTATCAACACATTCTTTATCTCCATCTCATTGCCTTTGTATTAATACTGAAACACAGGAAACAAATGAAGGCAGGGGACCAAATCTCCATCTCTCTTTTCTCAACACCTTCAGTTGTCATGAATAATATGCCTTTCTAAAGTGACTTAGTGGATCTTTTCATCTTTCCCTGCTGTTCATTTTTAAAGTAGATAAGATACTTTCTATTTTTTTCATCTTTAAAAAGTTCCAAGAAGAGTTTTGTGGATGTGGTCCTCAATGAACTTTTAGTCAAAAATCCTCTGCTAAAATGTGTGCAGACTATCAGACCAATATGTACATGTGTACTCCATATGATAACATTCTCCTTCTTCTTGGGCTCTAGCATCTGATCACAGCAATTCTCAGCATTGCTCTACAGGTCAGACAAAACACAAAGACATGATTTATGTCAGGGACGTCTGAGATGAGATGATAAATGTTGAGCAGATATGTTGGGAAACATTGTTCTCCTGAAGGAGCACCTGAATCTTATCATCTCTGTCATCTGAATCTGTGTTTGAAATGTATTCTGAAATCCTCTGCTAAACCAAAATAGGTGGTCCATGAGTTTCACATCTAATTAATAGTCCTTACTCTAGTATCTTCCCTGCCCAACCTATTCTTCGAGATTCTGTTCTCCTCTATCCTGAGAGTTCTGTTCTTAGGTGTCTCCCTGGACCAACGTCATTGAAGAAGTAAGTGAATGTGTATGTTTCACAAACATAAGTGATGCCTAATTTCTCTTTTGAGAGTGAGTCAATAAAGGAAGGTGCTCTGCCAAACACAGGAGGAAGATGAGTTCCATGTGAGCTCAGCATGAAACACTGTATTAGGGGTCTCTAGAGAGACAGAACTAATAGGAGATACATATATACATGGGAGTTTATTATTAACTCACGTGACCACAAGGTCCCATAATAGACCATCTGCAAGCTGAGGAGCAAGGAAAGCAAGTCCGAGTCCCAAAACTGAAGAACTTGGAGTCCGATGTTTGAGGGCAGGAAGCATTCTGCACACGAGAAAGATGTAGGCTGGGAAGCTAGGCCAGTCTAGCCTTTTGGTGTTTTTCTGCCTACTTTATATCCTGGCCATTCTGGTTGCTGATTAGATGGTGCCCACCCAGATTAAGGGTGGGTCTGCCTTTCCCAGCCCACTGATTCAAATGTTAATTTCATTTGGCAACACCCTCACAGACACACCCAGGACCAATACTTTGCATCCTTCAATCCAATCAAGTTGACACTCAGTATTAACCATCACAGACACTGACACTCCTTAAACAAAAGAGATGGTTCTCCCATATCTGAAGTGAAGTGCTGTTCATCACTGGGAACTGGAATCTGGGAAAGTGTGCTCCAGCCCAGAATTCTAGTCTCATAACCCAGAGCTGTGGAATATTCAGAATGGGTTTTTGAAGATGAAGAAAGGGACACAAAGAGGAACATGTACTCTCAGCATTTCCCCTGACCACATAGGCTATCAGAGCCCTTTACTCCACCCATATCCCATGCCTCTCAATCTCTCCATCCTGCCCATGCCTTTCTATTTTGTGAACCTATCCTATAATCATACTGTCTATCTGTATTAATGTAATGTATTTTTATTTTACTCCTAACGTAGATATCGCTGATTGCCACATTACTCTTTGAGACCTTGGCTTGGACTCTACCACGTTCATGATCTTTGAAAGCCTGGATTTTTCTCAGGAATTTTTGAAAAGTCCTGTGGATTTATATCCAGAATCACCATTCTGCCCTCTACTCCAGTTTCTCCGTATTATCTTTTTGTCTTGCATACACTTAGATCAGGGTATCTCAGTCTTGAGACTTGTGTCATTTGGGGCCTGGAAATTAGTGATTGGGAATAGGAAGTGGTATCCTGTGTATTGCAGGATGTTTAGCAGCATCCTTGGCCTCTATTTATTACATGACAGTAGCATTTTCCCTCCTCAAAAAAAAAAAAGAAAGAAAGAAAGACAGAAAGAAAGAAAGACAGAAAGAAAGAAAGAAAAAAAGGTATCTGAAGATATTGCCAAATGTGCCCAAGAAGAGGGAGATGGATTCTTAGTTGAGAAATAGTGACTGTCTATTAAATGTTGGCAGCTCCATAACCAATTTTCCTCTAATAGTCTGCTTTAACAAAAAAAGAATTCTTCAGACTTGCACCTTTTATTATTGAGATTACACAGCAGGCCACTTAGCAAGCAATTTAAAGAACCTCCTTTGTTTTTAATTCTTTTTCTCCCCAAATCCCTTTTGTGCTGCTCTGCCCTGAGGGCTGTCAGATGTTTCTCTCCTCCCATGAAGCGCTCCACCCTGCTGATAGCTCGCTCTTCTCTCCTAGGATGTCACACTCACCACACATTTGATCTTCCTTTATCATGCACAGCAATTCAGCTCTCCCTTGTCCACACTGCAAACTCTCACTCAAGCCCATTCCAATGTAGTAGGAGATGATTTCTTTTTAACTTAAAAAACAGTTGGGATTACATATAGCAAAACTTGGTTTTTTTGAATCACATCCATGACAATTCCCTTTCTGAAGGGTTTCTTTATTCACTTTTCTAAATTTTCACTCAATTCCCTATTGATCACTCATCAGTGTAAAAAAAATCATTTTTGTGGATGATGTGTATGAATGTGTATGTGTGTGCATGTATATATATATTTGTGTGTATTTTTTCCCCATGCTAGCCAGGCATGTCACCAAATTATACTCCCAGCTTCATCTTTAAGATAATGAAATGCTAAATTTAAGCACTATGGTTTATTGTTTTCTTTTATTTTCCCCCATTTCACTGCTGAACCTAATGGGTTAGTCTTGGTCCAGGACGTATAATCCTTTCCTTGTCAATTTTCTCTGTATCACCAGCTTCTCTATCTCACCCTCCACAAATTCTCTATCTCTGACACTGTCAGTTATGCATGCCTCAATTATTGCCCTGATAGGGTCTAAAGAGTCACAAGACTCTCTATGTAAAAAAAAAAATCAAAACTTTGAGCAAACCTGTACTCCAGAATTATAATTTGCTTGTGTGAAGAAGGGATCTTATAAATTGCCCTTTGACTAAATTTTCCCAAACCTCAATGACACTTAAAAAACAAACAAAGAAAAGAAAGGAAAAAGAAAAGCTGCTGTGGAAGTCTTCCAGATTTCTGATTAAAGAATAAAGAGACTCCAGAGACAGGAAAGTCAAATAAAACATGGAAGCCTCCTTGATCACGTGGTGACTGGAAAAACAGACAAAGAAGTCAACCAAAAACTTATAGGTATTACAGTGTAAATTGAAAAAGATTTAATACATACATATAAGAGATGAGATAACATTTTGTATAAATTTTAAATGTATAAATTATATATATGCTGGTTATATATAACAGACCATCTTTCTGTTTTTATAATACAGACACTAGTATTTAGAGATAAAGGACTTCTGTATGTAAGTTATAAAATTATATATTTATATTGTGATAGAGAAAATGATAACAAACTAGAGTGCACAAGGGAGAAATATTAAAAATTGGAAAATTTGGGTAATGAGTATATATGGGTATTCCTTACCATGTTTACAAATAAGTTTTTCTTTTTACATTTTTATTGTTTAGAAACAGAGTCTTCCACTGTTGCCCAGTTCTCATGCAGTGGCAAGATCATAACTCATTGTAGCCTGGAACTCCAGGGCTCAAGTGATCCTCCTGCCTCAGCTTCTTGAGTGGTGATGACTATAGGCAGGCAACACCACACCTGGCTAATTTTTTAATTTGTTTGTAGAGATGGGATCTTGTAATGTTGCTCAGGCTGGTAGTTCTCAAGCTTTATGTCACTCTACAAATAAGAAAAACAAATTCAACAATAAAAAAACACAAATAACTTTACTCAAGTATAGGCAAAATATTTCATTAGCCATGTTTCTAAAGAAGGTATATAAATGGCCAATAAGCACAAGGGTAGATGCTCAATATTACCAATAGTTAGATAAGTGCCAATCAAAACAAAACCACAATTAATTATCCCCTCACACATATTAGAATAACTACTTAAAAACAAACAAACAAACAAAAATAGAAAATAACAATTATTGGCAAGGATGTGGAAAACTTGGAAAATTGCGACCTTTGTGCATAGCTGGGAATGTAATGTGGTACACATTTCCTCTACGGAAAATAGTATGGCAGTTTCATAAAAAATTACAAGTAGAATTATCATGTGATCCAACAATTTCACATCTGAATATATACCCAAAAGAACTGAAAGCATGGTCTCAAATACATAATTGTACTCATGTTTATAACAGCATTATTAACATGAAACAAAATGTGGTAGCAACCCTCGTGTCTATCAGCAGTTAACTGGCTAAGCAAAATGTGACATATGCAGTTAATGGAATATTATTCAGCCTTAAGAAAATGTTGACAGATGCTACAACATGGATAAACCTTGCAGACATTATGCTAAGTGATATAAGCTGAATACTTTATGATTCCGCTTATGTGAAGTACTGAGAGTGGTAAAATTCATAGAGATAGAAAGTAGAATGGTGGTTGTCAGGGGCTATAACAACCACTGCATAGTTTTACAAGATGAAGAGAGTTCTGGAGATGAGTGGTGGTGATGGTTGCACAATAATGTAAATGTATTTCATAGTGCTGAACTGTCCAGTTACAAATGGTGAAAGCAGCATATTTTATGTTATTAAATATGTGCACTTGTCACAATTTAAAAAATCATAACCAATCAACTTTTTCTTTTCAAGAGGCACAGACCATATTTTAACTTTATTATTTTAAGTTTTCAAATATTCAAATATTCACAAAATCATAGAAAAAAATATGATGAATACCCATATACTCATCCCAATTTTAACAAGTATTATCATTTTTTATTTTTAAAACATTACTATAATGAAGCAGTTCAGTTGAACAGTGTATTCTCCATATTTTGGAGACAGGGCTAAGCCCCCTTACTCAAAGTTGTACAACTGTAAAGCTCTAATCCTGTGACCTTCACCATCTGTGATAGGTTGAATTGTGTGTCCCCCGCTTTTAAAAGATATGCAGAAATCCTAACTCTCATCGCCTCAGAAAGTGACCTTTTGTTGAAATGAGTTTTTGAGATGAAATTACTTAAAATATAGTCATCCTGGTATAAGACGGGCTCCTAATCTAATACGGACACTGTCCTTATAGGAGGACAGATGAAGCCAGAGACACAAGGAGTCCATGTGAAGATAGCAGCAAATATGGTAGTGAGGCTGCCACAAGCCTGGGACTCCAAGGAGTCAGAAGAGGCAGGAAAGGATTCTTTCCTTGAGGTTTCCAAGAGAATACCATCTGAGTGACTTTCTATTGTCTTACTCACCCAATTCCTGGTAATTTGTTACAGCATCCTTAGGAAGCTAATACACCATCTGAGAAACATGCTATTCACATCTAATGTCCAAAATATTAGTGCCTGGCCCTTAGTGAGTTTTTGAGGTTTAGAGTATCAGTTTGCTCTGTAGTCGGTTCTGTGGTGTGATTCAAATGAACCTCAACACAAAACACAAGGATGTCATCTGACGACAGGAATTTTCTTTCTATGCACAATAGTGTATTTTCTCAGTCACCTAGTAACAGTAGAACTTTAAAATGCAAATGTGGTCAAAAACTTCAGATCTCTATATTATTAGGTTGTTGCAAAAGTAACTGTGGTTTTTGCTGTTGCTTTCAATGGCAAAAATCACAATTATATTTGCAGCAAGGTAATAATAAAATGTGTTACAATGTTGATAATAAAATTGACCTATTCCAGACACACACCTACAATAAGAATGTGGAATTTCAGATCGACATTGTCCTGAAGAACGTATTTTACCTCCTTCCTCTTTTAAAATACAAACATATTTAATAACTAATAAGAATATGATGAGGGTGGTTAGTTATGCCTTGCTCTGTAGTAAGCTCTGAGGACTTATTCAAGTGAATCCCCTCCTCACGACATACAAGGAAGTCATCTGACAAGAGCAATTTCAATGCACAATAAAACATTCCTTCTATCACTTAGTAACTGTAGCATGAAAAAAAAAGTAGTGACCAACTGTAAATATAGTTAATACAATGAGAAAAATTAAAACAGACACATTTATTAGGGATAACTAGAGTTTTACATACAGAAATTGCCCACTAAATACAGATAAAAGATATACTTTGATGATTGACTTATTTCCTAAATTATTTATTAAGTTTCAGTCTTCATCCTTCATTAATAATAAATAAATAAACAAAAAAATAACATTTCTAAATTGTTCTACATTCCAACCAGCTGTGTTAAGGTCCATAATGTTCAGGGTATTTGTATAATGCTTTTAATCCAAATTCTGCAAACAAACATGGCTTGACATTTGTATTGTAATATGAGAAAAGAATGTAGTAGCTATGTTGGTCTGTCCCCAGAGACAGATGCAATCTTTTCTAATCTAGGATATGATTTATTTCCTTGAAGCAGCTGTATTTTTTAATCTCCACCCATTATTCTTTGTGTTATTTCTACATCTCATTTTTGGGTGGGTTTGATTTTGTACAAAACTATACTGTAGTCAAAGTATTATACATAGCTAAGTTTATGCATACCTGTAAATTATATTTAAATAGTGTATGCAAAACAGAGGATATTTCATGTTGAGCAGACACAAAAGGTATAATAGTTATACAGATGTGGGTGGAAAACAGAAAGCTTATGATAAATAATATTCCATTATTATAGAAATTTGCTATAGAAAATGTGTTTACTGTAAACTTCTATACTATATAAGCCTCAAAAACATAATAATGACAGCTATTATTGCTATGAGAAGTGTCAAAACTTCTCTTTTGGGGTGTGAAAAGATATTCTGAGAATTTAAAAAACTAATATTTTTCTTGCTAGTATTTTTGTAATAAGGAATAAGTTTCTGGATGTGTTTTTAAAGGATATAAACAAGTATTCTGTCTCAACATTGCCATGCACAATTACAAAAATGAAAACCATTCATGTAGGAAAAATATAATTAAAAATAACCAAATGTCTTACTTTGGTAATTAAAAGGAGTAAACATTGGAAACAGAAAAGCATCTGACCTCTTCCCCTAAGAAGGTGACATTGTATACTGAACCATTACAGTTGTAAGGATGAGATTGTTGCTAAGCAACAAGTCTCCTATAATCTTGTGGGGCTTTTGTATCTGAGGAAAATTGAGGCAAAGGAAAGTTTGGAAAGCTGATGAGGAAGAAATGGCTTCAGTACAAATCGATCAATAGTGCACCTGACCAGAAAATCAACTATTAATGGGACTAGAGGAAATAAAGCTACTTAAAGTTACTTGGGAGCAAATTTATTATCACCAGGTGTTTTTAATTGTCTACACACTAATTCCCTGTTATCATTTTGTATTTTTGTGTGTGCAGCAATATTTTCTTATGTGGAAGTTCAATAATATGCAGCAGCATTTCTACTCAGTGGGTTTAACAATAACCCCAAACAATGTTTTGATCACTTCATGTGCTATACCATTTAAGAATTAAATAAGCCATAATTGAACTGTCCTGCTACGGTTTTATAAATGGCAATAAAGCATGGTTTGAACTGACCTCTACTGCCCACAAAAATGTAGTCATCACTGACATTACAGTAAATCAAAGTTGGAGACTGTTTCTCATATAAGGAGTTCAGAGTCTGGCGTTAGGATAGGGATAGCAATCAATAACAGAAAGTTATAGGCAAATTCTGTGGTGAACTTTAGTTATCTGTGATGAATAAAAGCGGTACAGCCAAATCTGAGTATTCAAGTGTTTAAGCAGCTGCAGGCAGACATTCTAGACAAGTAGAAGCATTTGTACTTGCTAAGGTTTTTCTGTGTCCCAAGTTGGTGAGCCGAGATGGATCACATATCATTCCCTAGGACTCTTTTTACCTAGAGTAGAAGCTAGCACATTGGTGGTCTTAAGCAAATAGGAGTTCTGCAGGGAATATGTAAGCATGAATCAATGATTTTCAAAAACGTGATAAATCAGCCTTTTTTCCTAAGGCAGCCCAAGTGGAAGCTTAGATTAGGCTTCTTGGCTATTAATAAAAAAGTATAGCCTCTGTAGGCTGCAGAATTGGAAATATATGGACTACATAAAAATAGCCTAGAACCTGGATAATAATATAACTTAGGGGTTAAACATAGGAGACAATTGATTGAGATGCTAGGAGAATACAGAACCCAAATGAGATCGCAAAGGAAAAACTGAGGAAGCTTTTTCTCTTCTGTCTAACTTCATGAATGCTTGACTCAAACTGTGAGGAGTAGAAGCTCTGTCTCAAAATGAGAGCTGATAGAGACTGTCACATAAAATGTAGGTAACATCTGACTTCCCCCAAAACTACAAAACTACAGTGCCAGTGTACATATAACACTAATTTATTTTTTTCATCTGAATATAGTGTTCAATCCTTACAATGTAAGATAGAGTCATCCTTACTGATACACAGATAACTATTTCACTAAATAGCCTTTTACTGATGGGTTTCATTTATCATTTTCTTTTACTCTACATATAACTTGTTTGAAATAAAATAATCTACATATATTAAAAATAGTAAAATAGCATTAGTGTTTAATGTTCAATTAAAACACAGAGCTATTTATTAATTCCTTTCTGTCTGTAAGTATCTGTAAGGCTTATTTGAGCACTCATCTTACAAGAGGCTAATGAGTTTCAAAATACTGTTACATTGGCAATCCACTGCCTATAGCCTGTAGCTGAATATGCAGGCTGCCATTGAAGGGACCCACAATTAGTCCATACAGCACCCTTTATGGAGACACAATTAAATCTACCCACACTAAAGAAAAATCCCTGCCACCCACCAAACACCCTTCTTCCACAACTATCTCATTCCAAAGATGTTTGATTACAACTGCATAAATAATTTCAAATGTTTTACATATTACAAAATGAGCACAAATTTTTTCACAATTTGCAAAAGAACCAGGCCTGATTTCCACTGACGGCTCTGCCAGTAGTTACTTTGATTTTCTGCAAGTCACTCTTGAGGGCTTTGTTGTCTCCTTCGTAAAGTGCAGAGCTTGGGTTAAATGATTATTTTAAAGTCCCTTCAAATTCAAATGTTCCATTACTTTTTTAAATCTAGACCAATAAAACATAGCCTTCTCTTATGTTTAGTTTATGCCCTTCCTAATGCTAGGGAAAAGCAATGTATCTTCTACAAGGGAGAAATGAAACACTCTATTTCCATATCTGGTGAAAAAATAATCTTACAATTTTATAAAGGCAACTTAATTTGCATAAAGTATTTAGATTTAAGGAACATATTTTATCATAAATATTCACTCCTAAAATATATTTTAGAATTTCTGCAATTGGAGATGTAGCAGAGGTCAATAGTACTTTTCATATTAAATTTATCTATAATATGCAAAGTCTGATATTTTTAAAACATAACCACAAGTAGTTTAACTTACCTAATCAAAAATTTTTATGAGTAAATTTATTGTTCTATTACTCATTTTATTTTTAAGTATCTGACAATTATCATTTTGATACGCTTAGTGCAAACTAATTTCAAAATTAACATATTGCTCATATATATACGTGTGAGCTCATTCCTCAGAAAGCAATTATATCTTGAAAAATATACTACTAAATAATTATTAGCCAATCTTTCTGATAACCTGAGAATACATATGGTATCAAAATATTTAGGCAGACTACTCTTATGATAATAATTATCAATAATGATTCCAGAGCTCTGCAAAGTGAATACAAGTTCCTAAACAAAATACAGCATTACATTTTTCTAAATTGAATTATTTATCTTTTGCTTTCCTGAATTGTATCCTAGAGAGAATGTAGAATTATTTGTCTTTACTAATAAAATCATGCAAATATGCCAGGCTTGTGTGTAGTTTCTTTTTTATTAAGTTATAGAAGCAGCATGTAGTTTTATAAATATAGAAGTCCACAGTGACTAGAAACTTAATTATTCTACATTATCCAAGTTATTCTGATAAATATCCCTTGTGTTCTTGAGTCCTGGCTCACATTTGCCTCCAATTACTTGTAATAATTTATCATTACTAGTTATTACTTAGAAATTTCACTCTTGTAACCAATATAAATTATTGCATAGCATGCACAGTTATATAACTATTTATTAAACTTGCATTAGACTAGCTTTATATTTTTATATCAATCAAATTATTCTCATAGCAAATCTATATTATAGGTATTTCTGATATCATCATACAGATGAAGATATTGAAGTATAGGGAAGTTAAATAACATCCCCAAGGTCATGCCACAACTTAACAGCAATTCGACAGCAGCCAATGTGAAAACTGATTTTTTTGATGGGTAACAAGGTACTCAGCCTCCCTAGTTTATAAAAAATATAATTTTTCTTTTCCAATTCAAATATCATCTGCTTAAATCCTACTACATAGGAAATTTAGTCTCTGTGTATTTGGGCTTCCTGGGTGCTTCCTTCTGTGCAGTTGTGTGTGTGATTTGTGTATATGTATGTGCGTATATACAGATGTTTCTATATATACACATGGATGTATGTATTTATAGATAAATTGGGAACTGGTGTTCTGCTCTGTAGTTGATATTTGTCACTAGAAAGTAGACTTTGTTCATGCTCACATAGGCACGTTTGGAAGGCAGAGACCTCAAAGCTTTATCTTGCTTGTGTTTGTGCCTGGTTGTCGTCTACAAAGAAACTCAAGGCCCATAATTCTTAGTGTTTATTACTTACCCCTCCCCAGCTTTCAATAATGTAGTGGAGAAAATACCTTTTTAGTATACTGTGTGTTAATTAATTTAGAAACATTATTTTTTAATAGAATATCTCTATTTTTCTTCAACCCACTTCTGTTACATCTCTGTCTTCAACTCCATGTCAGGATCACCATCCTGATGAGGAGAGTACATTATTGTAGGTATTTCCTTTTCATTCTCACCAATGAAGTCAGGTTTTGTATGCAATTTAAAGAAGCAAAAGTTTAAATACTAATTTAATACTTCTCATCTAAGAAGCTTTCCCAGAATTAATATAGTCAGTGAACTTATAGCAGTCTAGATTTATTTCAGAAAAACATACACAGAAACCTATTAAGCCATTGTCACCTGCCCCAACAGTGGTTGATAAGACTTTGTATGAAAGATGGAATTGTCTATCAGAGTCACATAGAAGTCAAGAAATCTAGTTTGTGATTCAACTCTTCCTCTCTGAGTGCCCTTTACAAAAAATGGTCCTTAGTTTTTAAATTTCAAAATTAAGATAAAACAGATAATAATGGTATATATTGAGTGCTTGCAGTTTTCCAAATATTGCATTAGATCTTTAAAAAATCATATTATGATTGATGAGAAAAATTGAGGCTTAGAAATACTAACGGGTTTAATTAATGCAAGGCCCCACATATGATAAACAAAAGGATTGAGAATGAAACCTAGATTTTCTGGAATCCACCATTCAAGGTCTAAACCCATGTGTTATTCACTTTTCAGAGCCAATGCAGAGATACAATGAGATCTTGAATGTTCTAATGCACAGTAGACTTTATAGAACTTTATAGAGCAAAGCATTGTTTTCTGAGTTGTGTTTCCTCAAGCATATTATAACTATGTTAATTATATGATTTATTATTTTTGGTTGCTTTTGTCAGTTCTTCTAACTTAATAGATATACAGTGATATATTCCCATCTACTTGGATATAATGATATAATTAAGTTTTATGCTTAATGAGATTGTCATTTGAAAGAAGGCAAACAAAAATGTGTAATGGTAAAACTGTTATCTTTTATACAATTGAATTAGTATTTAAATTTGTTATTTGCTAAATCAAATTAAGACAACTAATACCATTTAGGAGGTTACTACACATCTTCTTTCTAGCACACATATTTTTGTAATTACGAGGAAAAATATTTATATAGAGAGGCACAACTTAGATCTGTTAGCAAAAGCATCAACATTACAATACTACTTTATGGTCTGAAATGTTATACTTTCCTATAATATAAAATTATTACATCTAAATAATTTACTAATTTTGGAAAGTTTCTAGAAATATGATTTATTTTAAAATTATTTGTGTCAGATTCTCTTTCTTCCTCCTTTAAATCATCTTATTTGCAGATTATTCTATGTGGTCTGTATCATGATGATTCTTCCACTAGCAAGGACATATCAGCATGCAGTGTAACCAATATAATTTTATATTTTTTTAAGTGAGTGTGGGTAAGAGGTTATTGTTAGTCAAGAGTGCCCTAAAGATTGCTCTTTACTCTTTGTACCCCAAAAGTATCCCCCTGGTGCATTTTCTGGCTCTTTCCCATTTATAATCAACCTTACATTTCAGAGCAGATTTGTCTCAGGTGATTCTATTGATGAGTTTCAACGTTCTGCTTGTGGACGTATCCAATATTCCCTAATTTTCTTTATTTTTCCTCTTCTTCCCCCCATGTACTCCTCAAATAAATCTCAGATTCTATCTATTATCCAGAATTAAGTAACATTTTCTATTTTTTGTAATCACATAATCATTGATAGCAAAGTTTCCCGGTTACTGGAGAAAATGGAGAACTTTCACATGCTAATTCCTTATTGTATAATGGCAGATGTTTGTTTTCTTAAATGAAGACAGACAATATACATCATTTAGTTTCATTTCATTAATCAGAGTCACTTAATTACATAATGAAGCATTATCTCTGCCCTTAGCCTTATTTAGTATTTTCTATCCATATGTAGAACTTATTTGTAGATATACTGAATACAAAATTTTGTTCTGCTGATGTAAAGCAAAATTCTGTTGCATATCTATATTATTAAGGCATGGTTGCAGAATGTAAATTTTAACACTAAAGCAAAATAATGATTAAATTTTTGCAGTCATTTGCATTTTTATAGTAACTACAAGTGTCATACTTTTTCTCAAAGGCCTTTTTTTCCTCCCAGCAAACAGGTTGAAAGCCAAAGATTTACTTTTTTAATGGAATTTTGGGCTTGACTTAGATTAGTGAGAAAGAAACAGAACTGCTTTGATGATATATTGCTGTAATGCATCATCAGAGTACTGCTCATGTGATAAACTGCAATATTAGTATAATACATCATCAAGAGTGCTGTCACTCTAAAAAAGTATTAGTGTAATACATCAGCAGCCATCACCACGCACTGCCACTTCCAACAGTGTTTAAGGAATGCTATTGTGCTACCATCTGCTAGGGCGGAATGAACAGCCTTCCTAAATGTAAGCATAATAGATTAATTTTATTATGAACTTGTCTTGAGAAATCCACTTGTGTCTTATCAACGTTCATTAACTTATCTTCTCCTTCTGTTCTTTATTGTACCATATTTGCAATTTACTCTGTGAGATAAAGCATTTAAGAAACTGCCTTAGCATCTCATTTTCATTCTCCAAGTTTTCAGACAATAGTTAGCACTCCAGTATTAAATAAGTAAGCATGTGGAGAACAATTGATAGGCACCATATTGGCATATTTCTAACAAAGCTTTATGCTACTGGACTCTTTCTAACCAAGCCTTTTCAAAAGAGCTTCTGGTATTCCACAGTAAATTCTTCAAAAATAAAACCAAAAACTTCTTAAGGTCCTGGGCATGTATTTTATGTAAATGATTCCTTCTCCATACATGTCACTAAACTTTTCCCCATTATAATTTTCCACTCTCCAATTAAAAAAAATCTTCCTTTCTAATTACTTCTATTCGTTATCTTTTGAGGAATTCAATATCTAATTTAGTATTTTTTAGTGATTTCCCTTCAATGATAGGTGTTGTGCTAGTCCATTCCTGCACTGCTATAAAGAATACCTGAGACTGAGTAATTTATAAAGAAAAGAGGTTTAATTGACTCACAGTTCCACAGGCTGTATAGGAGGCATGGCTGGGGAGGCCTCAGGAAACTTACAGTCATGGTGGAGGTGAAGGAGAAGCAAGCATATCTTCGTGGCAGGAGCAGGAGGAAGGGAGAGTGAAGGGGGAGGTGCTATACACTTTCAAACAACCGGATCTCCTGAGAAGTTCATCATGAGACAGCACTAGTGGAATAGTGCTAACCCATTAGAAAACACCCACAGGATCCAATCACTTCCCACCAGGCCACACCGCCAACACTGGGAGTTAAAATTTACACATTACATATTGTGATCACATACTCAAGACACATGACCCACCTGAAATGATCTTTGGGAAAAAAATAAGGTGCAATAAACACTTCATGGGTCAGTGATGAGTAAAAAGGATTATTACTAGAGTTCATGGTATACAGACCACAATATCTATGAAGACAAAAAGTGCCACTATACTGACCAGTTAGATCATGGATTTAAGTGTAACATTTTTAAAAGAACACAAATCAAAGAAGAGTGAAGTAATCCTTGGATTCCAGAGCAACTGTATGTGAGACAGGAAAAAGATGGCCCTTCTCCCGTCTTAATTCATTTGTAATATCCAACAGAGCACAGGAAAACATCATATTAAGGAACATACTATAAAAACTGTAAGCACTTTAACTGTATAAAAAGTGAAATATGGCTACAAATATTCAGCCCATCTATTGGATCATGTTAATAACAACTATCACCTTTTTGATCTGGTCCAAGAACTGAACCCTGGTAATGATTTCACCCAGTGGTTCCTACCTATTTCCTTTAGTTTCCATCACATGTCTTTTCTAGATTTTCCCAACCAGTCATTCAAACTGTTTGTTTAGAAAAGGTGACTTGCTGCCACATTGAAAGTTACAAAAACAACCATATACGCCCTGTGGCATGTGCTGGTTGGCTGGTCTGATAGCAGGTCACCCTCATTCTTACCCAACACCTACTACTTTCCACAAAAATCATAAATAATCAAGACACTACCCAAAGTTAAAATCTCTACTTGTGAGTCTGGCAACCTTTTATACCTGTATACACCTTTTATACTTTAAGATTTGGGGAGGTATGTCCAGTTTACAACAATATTACACATGAAGACTGCAATTTTAATAACTGTTTTGCAATCACTAAAATGTTTCCTGTTTTATTATTAATTACCTCCACATAATCACTTTTGGTTAATAAGTTATCCAACTCAGGGTGGCAACTGCACATAAAATGCTGAGACTATTACTGAAACTTACCATGCGCCATTGGCAGACTTGATTTAGTTTCCAAAGTGTGCAGGGCTGGGGCATTCACTGAAACAGCATAAAAAGGAAAAACTCAGAGGTTCCATAATTAAAGCATAAGCATCCAAACATGATGATAGCCAAATATACCTCAAACTAGTCAAGATACATACAGACCATAAGGGACAAATATTTCAAGTGACACAGATATTACACAACTAACATAAACTTATATTCATAACAGCTTTATGGAGATATGTTCACCTTTTAAAAATATACGATTCAGTGGTTTTTTAGCATATTCACAGGGCTGTGCAACCACAACCACTGTCTAATTCTAGAACATTTTCTTCATCACCTCCCTCAAAA
>NW_026652285.1:36624241-36721994 GCF_009828535.3 Hylobates moloch | reverse complement strand
GTCCCTACAAAGGACATGAACTCATCATTTTTTATGGCTGCATAGTAATCCATGGTGTATATGTGCCACATTTTCTTAAACCAGTCTATCGTTGTTGGACATTTGGGTTGGTTCCAAGTCTTTGCTATTGTGAATAGTGCCACAATAAACATACGTGTGCATGTGTCTTTATAGCAGCATGATTTATAGTCCTTTGGGTACATACCCAGTAATGGGATGGCTGGGTCAAATGGTATTTCTAGTTCTACATCCCTGAGGAATCGCCACACTGACTTCCACAATGGTTGAACTAGTTTACAGTCCCACCAACAGTGTCAAAGTGTTCCTATTTCTCCACATCCTCTCCAGCACCTGTTGTTTCCTGATTTTTTAATGATGGCCATTCTAACTGGTGTGAGATGGTATCTCATTGTGGTTTTGATTTGCATTTCTCTGGTGGCCAGTGATGATGAGCATTTTTTCATGTGTTTTTTGGCTGCATAAATGTCTTCTTTTGAGAAGTGTCTGTTCATGTCCTTCACCTACTTTTTGATGGGGTTGTTTGGTTTTTTCTTGTAAATTTGTTTGAGTTCATTGTAGATTCTGGATATTAGCCCTTTGTCAGATGAGTAGGTTGCAAAAATTTTCTCCCATTCTGTAGGTTGCCTGTTCACTCTGATGGTAGTTTCTTTTGCTGTGCAGAAGCTCTTTAGTTTAATTAGATCCTATTTGTCAATTTTGGCTTTTGTTGCCATTGCTTTTGGTGTTTTAGACATGAAGTCCTTGCCCATGCCTATGTCCTGAATGGTATTGCCCAGGTTTTCTTCTAGGGTTTTTATGGTTTTAGGTGTAACATTTAAGTCTTTAATCCATCTTGAATTAATTTTTGTATAAGGTGTAAGGAAGGGATCCAGTTTCAGCTTTCTACATATGGCTAGCCAGTTTTCCCAGCACCATTTATTAAATAGGGAATCCTTTCCCCATTGCTTGTTTTTGTCAGGTTTGTCAAAGATCAGATAGTTGTAGATATGCGGCATTATTTCTGAGGGCTCTGTTCTGTTCCATTGATCTATATCTCTGTTGTGGTACGAGTACCATGCTGTTTTGGTTACTGTAGCCTTGTAATATAGTTTGAAGTCAGGTAGTGCAATGCTTCTAGCTTTGTTCTTTTGGCTTAGGATTGACCTGGCGATGTGGGCTCTTTTTTGGTTCCATATGAACTTTAAAGTAGTTTTTTCCAATTCTGTGAAGAAAGTCATTGGTAGCTTGATGGGGATGGCATTGAATCTATAAATTACCTTGGGCAGTATGGCCATTTTCACGATATTGATTCTTCCAACCCATGAGCATGGAATGTTCTTCCATTTGTTTGTATCCTCTTTTATTTCATTGAGCAGTGGTTTGTAGTTCTCCTTGAAGAGGTCCTTCATGTCCCTTGTAAGTTGGATTCCTAGGTATTTTATTCTCTTTGAAGCAATTGTGATTGAGAGTTCACTCATGATTTGGCTCTGTGTTTGTCTGTGATTGGTGTACAAGAATGCTTGTGATTTTTGTACATTGATTTTGTATCCTGAGACTTTGCTGAAGTTGCTAATCAGCTTAAGGAGATTTTGGGCTGAGGTCTAATGTTCTTAATAGATTAGCACAGTAGTACATGGACATAAAATACATACACTTATGGTGAGGTTGTGTACACAGCTTTTTTACCAACAGGGTAGATGGCATAAAGTTTGGATAATATTTCCATAAAAAAGCAAAATCATTTTCCTTTAATCAAAATAATATTTCCCTTTTCATTTCATTACACAATCATTCAACAAATATTTAAAACCCACTATGTACCAATAATACAATATATGATCGTATGTATACCATGTAAGATAAAACAGAATAAAACAAAATTAAAACCTCACAAATCTCTAGCTTCAGCAGCATCATGAGAGGTTCCACAGATCTGTCTCCTGCTTTAACAGTATTTTGACGGAACATACTTGGGGACTCCCTCTCTTCCAGCCTTTGACCAACCTCCAATCTCCTCTCCACTTGCAGACTCCAAGACTATCTTCTCAGCCATCTCCTACTTCTGAGACCAGCCAACACCGTTTTGCAGCCTTATTGATGACCAACCACGAGCTCCCAGATTTGTCAGAATTTTTCAACCCAGGGAGTGTAAATTAGTCAGCCAGTATGGAAAGCATATTGGAGATTTCTCAAAGAACTTAAAACAGAACTACCATTTGACCCAGAAATCCCATTACTGGATTTGTACCCAAAGGAAAATAGATATGTACCCAAAGGAAGAAGACACATGTCTTTGTGTGTACATCTTTGTGCTATTCACAATACCAAAGACATAGAATCAACCCAGGGCCCCATCAATGATAGATCGGGTATAGAACATGTGATATGTATATATCATGAGATACTACACAGCCATAAAAAAAATCAAGTCATGTCCTTTGCAGCAACATGGATGCAGCTGGAGGCCATTATCCTAAGCAAATTAATGAAGGAACAGGAAACCAAATACAGCATGTTTTCACTTATAAGTGGGAGCTAAACATTGAGCACACATGCACATAATCATGGGAACAACAGAGACTGCACACTACTGGGGGCATAGAGAGGGTGGAGGGTGAGTTGAAAAACCACCTATTGGATACTATGCTCAGTACTTGGGTGCAACATACTCAGGAAATGAACGTGCACATGTAACCCTTGTCTAAAACATAAGTTGAAATAAAAAAAAAATATTCCCCCAAGGTGGAAGCAGCCATCAACCACCTGATCAATTTGCATCTGCAGCCCTCCAACACGTACCTTTCTCGGAACTTCTTTTCAACCATAACAATGTGCCTCTGGAAGGCACGGGCCACTTTATCTGTGAATTGACCAAAGAGAGGTGTGAGGGTTCAGAACAACTCTTGAAGGTGCAAAACCAGCTTGGGGGCCATGCTCTCTTTCAGGATGTTCAGAAGCAATCTCAAAATGAGCGGGGTAAAACCATGCATGTCTTGGAAGTTGCCATAGCCCTGGAGAAGAACATGAACCACGACATTTTGGATCTTCATGCACTGGGTTTGGCCACACAGATTTTCGTCTCTGTGACTCCCTGGAGAGCCACTTCCTAGCTGAGGAAGTGGAACTCATCAAGAAGATGAGTGGTCAACCTCCACAGGCTGGTCAGGCCCCAGGCCTGGCTGGGAGAGCATCTCTTGCAAAGGCCCACCTTTTAGCATGACTAGGAGCCTACTGAACCTAGGCCTTCTCAAGGTCCTCTCTTAGAGTATCAGGGCTTCTGCTTAAGACTGCCTCCAGCAACTAGGCAGCTTTTTAAGCACCTTGGAGCCCTTTCCCAAGCTTTGAAGCACATGGAAATAAAGAATTTTGCAGGAAAAAAAAAAGCTATAGCTTTATGGAGTTTATAGGTCTGGGATTTTACTTGGCAAACTCTTAAAATGAGTTGGGATTGGAAATATCTGCCTACTTGCCTTTCTTCCCCACTGAAATATTAGCTTCTACAAGGCAGGGATTATAAATGTCTTATGATTATTTCATGCTCAGTGCTTAGTGTAGTATTTGCCATTTGATAAATATTTAATAAATGTTTTTTGACTTACATTGAATAAAACCTTTTGCCTCATTGCCATTGAAAATCTTGATTTTCTAGTCAGTTATCTTTAAACGTTTGGATGATTTTTGGGAGGGTGTTTCCCCCTGTGACTTATTAGGCTTGGTGATATTCCTTTATGAACATTCCCTCAGCTATTAATAATTTCTCTAATTTCATCCGATCCTAGTAGATGTTTTTTTTCCTTGAAAAAGACTATTTTTTCATTTTACTACTTATAGGAACGCACACTTTTACATCAACAATAATTGCTATCTGGACCCTACTTGCTTCTCATCTTGTTAACCTGTTTAGAGACTTTAAAATGTGACTATGTTTACATTTTACTTCATAAACAATAGGCTTTATTTTGGTTATCCTCTCTGGAAAATTACTTTGGATGATTGGAATTCTATCACATTGTTCTCCCCTAATTACTTATGGTGAATTTAATATCTATAATTGCATAGTTACTTAATTTAACAGACAAATGTTAGTAAACTGTTCTGGAGTCCTTAAGAATAATTTGTTCCTAATTAAAAAGAATAGATCTTGAGCAAAAAAAGGGAAGAGAGAAAACTGCCTTTTATTTAGCCCTCTACTATATTTCGGATTGTGTGTATTTTTTTCTCAATTTAACCTAGTCTAAAAATAATACTTGTAATTCCCGCATCTTCAATGAAGAAGCTTTTCTCAGATCTCTTATTTCTGTAATGACTCTGAAGACCCCATTCATAACTATCCCACAGCATCATACCAATCAAATTTGTAGTTAAGAGACTGAATTTCACACAAGTGGCCATGACTTTTAGCCGATCTATTTCACTTTAACACATCCTTTCTTTATTCATCTTGAATTGCACCACACAACAGACTTCCGCTCATCTCCTTAATTGAAAAGTTGGGTCTCAATGATTGCTTATTTTCTGTGCCCTGTGAGAACAAAGTGCTCACTGGTGATTGCAGGTTTCATTAAATTTATGCCTTATGAATTTAACAACATTTGGCTATTTTTGTAATCTCACTAGCAATGTCAGGGACTGATCGGCCTGGCTGCCTAATGTCAGGAGCCTGAATCAAAATTTGGGCATTCTGAATTGCCATTGACATCAATTCTGCCTTCTTTCCTTAGGAGTTATACATCAGTAGTCACAGCCCTTACTCTGTGTAAATAGAGAAAGGTATCAGGCAGTTGCTGTTACTGAATGCATCTGACTAGATTCATAAGTAATACAGGACTTGCTGCAATGATTTCATTTTTACAAAGTATATATTTAGTTTCTTTCTCTCCTGATTTATTCATACAAGTATATCACATGCAAATAACTAATTTATGTGTTTTTAGCAGAAGGAAGGAAAAATTAACCAATAATAAAATATACACAATCTGGTAAGCTATGTTAGAACAGAGATTGTAAATATAAAAATCAGATATTCTTACATTGCTGCACAAATTTATACAAATATTTAAACTAAGCTGTGAAGGAGAAATAATATATTACATGCTATTTTCATAGTTATTTTTATTAAAAATGAGACTTATTTGATGATGTGTATGTAATGTAGAAATTATACATTGATTGCAAATTAAAATTTAGTGCAAAATGAGGTATCTGGATTAAGAGGTATGTCTGTTCCCATTGAACTATATGGCAATTTTGCTTTGGAAAATTAAGTAATTCAACTAATAAATCTATTTCTTAATTAAGTGTTACTTATTGGGGAAAATATAAAACACCAAAATAATACATATCACTAGTATTAAGATTTTTATTACCATAACATTTGCTACACATGAAAATGAAATTATTTCAAACTTTTGTCTGTCTTACACAGCACAGCCTCCATGGAGACTCATTTAATTCCCAAAGGAAAAGCAATTATTAATCCTTTCTTCAATCCAATGCATTATAACCTGAGTGACTGAATACTGATTACATGTTGTCTTTCTTTGTTCAAGCTTCTCTTTTCCTACACTGGAACAAGAGCTTTCTAAGGGCAAGAACTGGGTTCCACACAGCAAGAAAATCCCCGGATGTGGCATTGTAAACAGAGAAAAACACCATGGTTTCTACAGTGAGATGAAAGAAGGCACATCAACATACATTACAACTGCAGAGCAGTCTTGGTAATGTAGAATTGAAGAAGCTTTGTAACTCTCTGATAACATGTGAACTTCCATACTAACATCTGTAGCTAATAGCTTCAAGGTCTTATAATTTTCTCATATTCGTTTAATCCCTTTTTTCTACCTCCCATGTCCTTTTGTCACAGTTCCATCAGTCAGAACACAAAGAAGACCACAACTTTCTTACTTGATTCTTTATTCCAGATGCTAGAATGCAGTTTGAGCCAATAAAACATTATGAGAGACATTCCTGTTCGAAACCAGCTTATTTGAAACACTTAAATATACACTTTCCTCCATCAAGTACTGTTTTGCTCATTTTGCACTGTTCGAAAATCTCAGTACCTTTCTAGAGGCAAAAGTGAAAAAGATTTTGCAAAAACAAAGCATCTACATAAAGTCATGGATAAAAGATTTTGTTCTCCATGTTCCCGATTGCTTACAGAGAGATGTCTTGTTCCAACAATAGATCATGGCATGTATTCCAGTGGGGAGTTTTTGACTTTTCTTTCATATAAATCCTTTCTGCAATGTCGGCATACAAGCCATGTTTTTTCCTAACCTGCATGAAGTTATTTCACTGACTTTATAATAAACTATGTCAGATTTATTTTCACACACTGAGAGCTTAATGTCATTCAGGTCAATTGGTGCAGCAATGTTTTCTCTCTTTTCTTAACCTTCCATTTTTGGGGGAAGACATTTCAAAAGAGAATTAAAAATAGATAAGTCTTGCACGCAATATGTTAGCTGTTCAAAAAACATTAATGGAGTGGTTTTGATGGTGTATTGCATTGTAGCTGAAATATTTTTCACTTCGGATAATCCAGATTTAATTCTAAGGTATTATTATTTGGCTGACCAACTTGTATCATTTTTTTCATCTTGTCTTCATACTTCCTAGACACTTGTTATATAAAATAACTTACAGGTTTTTACTTTAAATGAAATGGGAGGCTATTGCAAAATTTAGAGTAGGGGAGTGGCATGATCTCTTTTAAAAACATCACTCTAGCTGCTAATTAGAAATGGATTTGGGGAAGCGGAAGTAAACATAGAAAATAAAACCTGCATGGAGGTTACTCAGGTAGATCAAGTGAACTAGGGTTGAGGGAGCAGGAGGAAAGAGAAGTAGATCAACTAAAGAGATATTTTGAATATAGAAGCAAGCCATTTTAGATAGGCAAATATTCTTTGAGGATAGAATGTTCTTTCATCTCTTTTTCTGGCTAAATAACACTTTTTTCCCCCAAGTCTGCATCCCCAGGAAGCCTTCCTTGTCCTGCCCTTGCTGTGTAATGGTCTTATGAATGATTCCTTAGTACTGTCTTCATCTCACAAGAGCAGATCTCTAAGCATTACTTTCTTCATCATTCTCATCAAACTTTGAAGTGTTTGGAATCAAGGCCAACATCTTTCCCTTCTATAACTCTTACACTGAACAAAAATTTTGACCTACACTATGTTTATTACTGAAGAATGTATTTGATTGCATAAAATAGAACAATTTAATTTTGATGGCTTAAATACATACATTTATATAACAAGAGATACAGACATAAGTGTGCATATAAGTTCATTTAGTTGTCCAAAAATGTTAGAATTGGCATATCAGTGATTACTGTTCCTTTCCTTCATTATTGCAAGATAGCCTCTCAGTACCAAGTATCATATGTGTGTGTGTATATGTATATGTATATATGTGTGTGTGTATATATATGTATATATGTGTGTATATATATGTATATATGTGTGTATGTGTGTTTGTGTGTGTGTGTATGTATATATGTGTGTATGTGTGTTTGTGTGTGTGTGTGTATGTATATATGTGTATATATATATGTGTGTATATATATATATACATCCATAGCAATAAGAACCAGGAAAAAACTACATCTTGTCCTTGTATATGGAAAAGGAAAACACCTTCAGGAAGCTCTCAACAGACTGACATTTATGTTGGATTGGCCAGAATTGTACAGTCATGAGCTACTTAATGACTGGGGAAACATTCGGAAAGATATATTATTAGGCGATTTCAACATTGTGGGAACATTACAGAGTGTACTTACACAAACTTAAATGGTATAGCCTACTACGCAGCTAGGCTATATGGTATAGCCTATTGCTCCTAGGCTATAAACCTGTACAGCATGTTACGGTATTGAATACTATAGGAAGAGTGGTAATTATTTGTGTGTCTAAATATAGAAAAGGTACAGTAAAAATGTGGTGTAAAAGATTACAAAGAGTATACTTGCATAGAACATTTATCATTAGTGGAGCTTGCAGGACTAGAAGTTGCTTTGGGTGAGTCAATGAGTGGTGAGTGAATATGAAGTCTTAGGAAATTACTGTATACCACTGTAAACTTTATAAACACTGTACACTTAGGCTACACCAAATTTATAATTTTTCTTTCTTCAATAAGAAATTAACAATGTAAATTTTTTACTTTATAAATTTTATTTTTTTTAACTTTTTGACTCTTGTAGTACCTCTCAGCATAAAACACAAACATATTGGACAGTTGTACAATTTTTTTCTTCATATTATTATTCTATAGGCTTTGTTCTGTTTTTTTTTTTTTTAAACTTTTTTTGTTAAAAACCAAGACATAAACACACACATTAGCCTAGGCCTACACAGGCTTAGGATCATCAATATCACTATCTTCCATCTCTACATCTTGTCACTGGAAAGTCTTAAAGGGCAATAATACACATGGAGCTTCATCTCCTATGATAACAATATCTTCTTCTGGAATACCTCTTGAAGGATCTGCCTGAGGCTGTTTTACAGGTAACTTTTTTAATAAATAGAAGGATTACACTGTAAAGTAACAATAAAAAGTAAAGTATAGTAAATATTTAAAGCAATAACAGTCATTTACTATCATTGTAAGTATCATAAACTGTACATAATTGTGTGTACTGTACTGTATTCGACTGTCAGTGCAGTGGTTTTTTTTATACCAGTCTCACCACAAACATGTTAATAATGTGTTATATTATGAAGTTATAAAGTTTGACAGCTATGACTTCACTAAGGGATAGAAATTTTTCATCTCCATTTTAATCTTATGGGACCAACATCTTATATGAGATCCTTTGTTGAGTGAAATGTCATTGTGTAGTAATGACTGTATAACTTTTCTATCTTCTAAATGGAGAGGATAAGAGAATAAAGCATTCAAAAATTTTAATAGCTAAGTGAGACTATCACAATTGCTTCATCAGATACTCAAAAACATATTTTAATAAATTATATATATACACAAATCACTGCTCAAAGAAATCTGAGATGACACAAACAAAAAATACCATGCTCATGGATAAGAAGAATCAATATTGTGAAAATGGCTATATCGTCCAAAGCAATTTATAGATTCAATTCTATTCCCATTAAACTATCATTGACATTATTCACAGAATTAAAAAAAAACTACTTTAACATTCATATGGAACCAAAAATGAGCCTGAATAGCCAAGGCAATCCTAAGCAAAAAGAACAAAGCTGGAGGCATCACACTACCCAGCTTCAAACTATACCATCAGGCTACAGTAACCAACACAGCATGGTACTGGTACAAAAACAGACATATAGACCAATGGAACAGAATAGAGGACCAGAAACAGGACCACACACCTACAACCATCTAATCTTCAACAAATCCGACAAAAACAAGCTATGGGAAAGGATTCCCTATTTAATAAATTGTGCTGGGAGAACTGTCTAGACATATGCAGAAAACTGAAACTGGACCCTTCCTTATACCATATACAAAAATCAACTCAAGATGGATTAAATACTTAAATGTAAAACCCCAAACTATAAAAACCCTAGAAGAAAACCTAGGCAATACCATTCAGGACATAGGCACAGGCGAAGATTTATGACAAAGATGCCAAAAGCAATTGCAACAAAAGCAAAAATTTACAAATTAGATCTAATTAAACTGAAGAGCTTCTGCACAGCAAAGGAAAGCATCAACAAAGTAAATAGACAGCTTACAGAATGGGAGAAAATTGTTGTGGTATATCCATCTGACAAAGGTCTAATATCCAGCATCTATAAGGAACCTAAATTTATAAGAGAAAACAAAAAACTCCATTTGAAAGTAGGCAAAGGACATGAACGGACAATTCTCAAAAGAAGACATATATGTGGCCATGAAACATGAGAAAAAGCTCAATATCACTGATCATTAGAGAAATGCAAATCAAGACCACAATGAGCTGCCATCTCACACCAGTCAGAACGGCTACTTTTAAAAAGTCAAAAAACGACAGATGCTGGTAAGGTGGTGGAGAAAAAGGCACACTTTTACACTGTTGGTGAGAATGAAAATTAGTTCAACCATAGTGAAAGACAGTGTGGCAATTTCTTAAAGAACTAGAGGCAGAAATATCACTTGACCCAGCAATCTCATTACTGGGTATATATCTGAAGAATACAAATTATTCTGTTACAAAGACACATGTTTGCATATGGTCACTGCAGCACTATTCACAATAGCAAAGACAGGGCATCAACCTAAATGCCCATCAATGATACACTGGATAAACAAAATGTGGTACATATACATCATGGAATACTATGCAACCATACAAAAGGAACAAAATATTGTCCTTTGCAGGAACATGGATGGAGCTGGAAGCCATTATCCTTAGCAAACTAACCCAGGAAACAGAAAACAAAATACAGCATGTTCTCACTTATAAGTGGGAGCTAAATGTTGAGAACACATGGACACATGGTAGGAGCAATACACACTGGGGCCTGTCAGAGGTCAGAGGGTGGGAAGAGGGAGAGGATCAAGGACAGATTGCAGATGCTGGGATTAATACCTTGGTGATGAGATAATCTGTGCAGCAAACGTTTATCTATGTAACAAACCTGCACATCCTCCACATGTACCCCTGTACTTAAAATAAATGTTGGAAATTGAAACAAAAATAATAATTTTGCTAAATCTATTTTTCAGGTTTTGATGAAACATGCTTATGATAGCGAATAAAAAACATTCATTTCCTTACAAATATCACAAAGATATTCTTCTATATTATCGATGGTAGCGGTGGCCCATCTGGAGCAGCCCCTGTGAAGACCTTGGCTGCGGCGGTGGGGGTGCTGTTGAGGCTGTGCACTCCATAAAGCAGATGGGAGCTGGGAACAGGCAGGAGCCCCGCCCCATTCTGAGTTGGTGGGGCAGGAGCCCTCCATTCTCAGATGCAGCTGTAGCTGCCCAGCCATGGCTCTGGACCCTGGCATCCCTGCACTCTCAGAGGCCTAGGAAGCTGCCCCTGCCCCTGCTAGCTCAGAAGTACCTGTTTCCGCTTTCTGGCCTCTCCCATTCTCGGCACCCACTCCGATTTCAGAGCAAAGTTGAAGCCAAGCCTGGGCGCTCTCACAACTCGGTTGGCTGTGCACACTCTGAGGGTGAAGCTGACATGCCAGCCCCCAGCAAGCTCAGGCTGCTCTGAAACTTTGGGCACAGACGAGGTCAGGGAGGGAATGCAGGGTGGGCGGGCTGAGGGCAGCTTGACACAGGCCTGCACGTGCCCATCAACATGAACAGCCTGGGGCCATGGATGACATGTTTTTGGCAGCAGGAGGCAGATGGGCTCCTGGGCAGAAAAGGGCGGGTCCTCAGTGAAATCCCACCTCAAGTCCGAGAAGGCCTAAAGCCTGGGGACCAGGCTGCCAGTTCCCTGTGGAGTCCGCATCCCAGAGTGAGAACGTATGGTGCTTTTTCCAGGCCGATCTTTGTCTGTCCATGGACCAATCAGGATGGCACTTTCTCTCTTCTGAGCTCTTATAAACCCCAAACTAAGCCAGAGTCAGACAGACGTTGGGACGACCAGCTGCGGGCAGCAGCTACCACTTTGGGTCTTTTCTACTTTTCAGGACAACCCGCCTGCAGAAAGGAGCTACCCACGACAGGTCTCCACTACACTGGATAGCTGGACACTCACTGGGACAACCTGCCTGGGGAAAGGAGCTGCCCATCATGGGTCTCTTCTCCACTAAGAACTGGACGCTTGTTGGGATGAACTGCCTGCAGAAAGGAGATAGCAACTTCGTGTCTCCTGAGAGCTATTCTGTCACTCAGTGAAACTCCTCTCTGCCTTGTTCACCATCCAGTTGTCCTCATACCTTATTCCCCCGCGACGTGGGAAAAGAACTTGGGACCTGCCAAATGGCGGGACTGAAAGAGCTGCAACACAAACAGGGCTGAAACACGCCCCTCGTTCACCAAGTTGTAGGCAAGGAGAAGGAAAGAAGAGCTAGAGCCCTTCGGGGATCCCAGACTTAGGGGCTCCCCGACCCAGGGCTGTGACACTCTCTTTGGGGCTCTGTGATTCCTGGTGTCTCCAAGCTTCCAGGTGACACTGCGGTCCCCAGTGTCTGCAGTAGAAGCTGCTTGTGGTATGCCTGTTCCAGCCATAGCCTCTCATGGAGCCGGAGCCTATATGGGCACCTAGAGCTACCCACCGTGCCACAGGCTGGCAGTGTGCTATGGCCTACCCAGTGCTTGCTCACACACCCCTGGCGGCTCCGCCTCTAGCCCACCCTTGACAGCCATGGAATCCAGTCTGGTAGCGGGCTGAAGCAAAATTCCGGCAAAGGTACCACCAGCTGCAAAGTTTTTCGGATGGAAAAGTGACACCCTGTGACATTATCTTCTAGAAGCTTTTCAGATGTAGGATTTGTATTTAGGCCTATGTGCTATATTAACTGAATTTTTGTTTATCATGTAGAGTATGGATCATATATATAATATATGTATACAGATATATAATTTGTGAAAAAGTTTATATATTGTTGATATTAGATTAATACTGACTTTATAAAAAATGGGAAATATTTCTTTTCAATGTTCTGGAATAGTTTTCTAGAATTGATATGAATTCTTCTTTAAAATGTCATAGATGTCATCAGTTACCTACCTGGACCTGTTTTTCCAACCATAATATAATTTATTTTATAAGTATTATACAAGTATATATTTATAAGTATTATACATTTGTATACCTATAATTTATACAAATATAATACTTATATTCATATTTATAAGTATTATATTTTATATATACTTATATATACTTCTATATACTTATATTTAATATAATACTTATGTAAGTAAATAAATATAAATAACATAAATTTAATAAATATATATGCCTATTATATATTATACTTACATATACTTAATTAGCTATTCTGTTTCCTCTTGAATAGGCTTTGCATTTGTCTTTTTTTTAAAAATTGTCCGTTTTATATAATTATGAAATGTATTGACATGAATTTGTTGATAATATTCCATTTTTATCCATTTGATATCAGTAGGATCTGCACTAAAGTTACCTCTTTCATTCCTCATATTAGAATTGTGTTTCCTCTACTTAATTTTCCTAGTGTGGCTCTATAGAATTATCAATTTATTTTCTTTCTTGAAAGATAAGGCATTGTTTCTATGATTAACATGATATTTTTCTGTTTTTCATTTTATTGATTTTATATGAACCTTTATTATCTACTTTCTGTTGCTTACATAGTTTCATTGACTCTTTTTAAAAACAAACAACTTTCTTTTGGCTGAACTATTTCCTTGAATACTTGTTATACTCTTGGTCTGCTGGTGATGAAATTTTTCCAGTTGCATGTATCTGAACGACATTGTTTACCTTCATTTTTTGAAAGATCTATTTATTGGGTATAGAATTCTAGGTTGGCAGATATAGTAAGTTCAATAGTGACTCCCAAAATATATTTCCACCCACAACTTCAGAATGTGAATTTATTTGGAATAAGAATCTTTGCAGAGGTAGTTAAGGTAAGGAATTGAAGTAGAGATCATCTTGGGTTAGGATGGAAATTAAATCCAATGGCCAGTGTCTTGTAAGCAACAGAAAAATAGAAGAAACAGAGAAGAAAGTCATATGGAGGCAGAAGGCCATGTGAATACCGAGATTGACTTATGAAAATCCAAGGCAAGGCAAGGCAAGTGTCACTGGAAGCTACCTAAACTGGAGAGAAATAAAATAATTTTGTTCAAGAGCTTCAGAAGGAGCCAGTACTGATAATTCTTTGAGTTTGGACTTCTGAATCCCAGAATACTGAGAGAAAAATTTGTGTTATTTTCAGTGGCCATGTTTGTAGTAGTTTCTTACAGCAGCTTTAGAAAACTAAAATGGCAAGTTCTTTTCTTTTTTTTTCCTAGTGGGGATATGTTTTTCTAGTATTTTAAGTATATTTCTGTATTATCTTCTGGCTTATATTGTTTTAGGCAAGAAATCTACTGTCATCCTTAATGTTGGTGCCCTATTTGTAATATACTTTTTTCCTTGGGCTGATTTAATATTTGGATTTTTATCATGTTTTAAGCAATCTGATTATGATATATCTTGCTGTAATTTTCTTTTATCTTCCTTGTGATTGAGCTTGCCAATTTTCTTGGTTTGTAAGTTCAGAATTCTCATCAAATTTAGAAAAATTTTGGCCATTATTTCTTTACTGTATTTTTTCTATCCCTCCTCCCAGGTCCTCTTCTTCCTGGAATCCAGGGAATCCAATTACCTGTATATTTTGCCACTTAAATTTGTCCCACAGTTTACTGACATTCCGGTTATTGTTTTAATTTGTTTGATTTTTGTTTTTTTCCGTGTTTTATTTTGTGTATTTTCTATTTTGTATCTTTATGGTTACCAATTATTTTCCCTACAGTGTCTAACATCTGTTTAATTGCATTTAGAGTATTTTTCATCTCAGACATTACATTTTCATTTCTAAAATTTGTTTTGTCTGTTTTTTTAAATATCTATAACTCCATTTAACGTGCTCTTTTTTTTCTGTATTTTCTGGATGTTTACTGCTTAGTCATAATAATTCTTATTGTCCTGTCTACAAATTTTTTTCAACTATGAGGTTTCTGGATTAGTTTCGATGGATTTATTTTTCTCTTCCTTATGAAACATAATTTTCCACTTCTTCAGATGCCTATTTTGATTGGATATTAAACACTGTGATATTTATTTTGTTCATTGCTGGCTAATTTTTATTATAATAAATATTTATGTGTTTTTATCTAAAACATTGTTATGTTATTTGAGACAGTATGATTCTTCAAAGTTTTGTTTTGTTATGCATGACCAAAAAAGTGTGTAGTGTAGACCTAATTTCTGCTCACTCTTAAGGCACTACATTTGTAAATACTCTACCTAATGGCCCTGACAGGAAGATAAGCCATTCTCAGTCAGGTATAATTTCTAGCATGACTCCCTAGTCTCCTTTTTGTTGTTTCTTTGCCTAGTCTTGATTAGTTTCTTTGCCTAGTCTTGATTAGTTTCTTCAAACATATGTACATGCCATATTCAAATGAAAACTTTTTGGTGAGGCCAGTGAAGATAAAGGGGGCCAGTAGGGAATGCTGTGCAAATCTCCAAAGCTCTGCCTCTATGCAGCTCTCTCCTTTTTTCTACTCTATTCAGTGAACTCTAGCTGCGTTAGTGTCTGGAACTCACAGTTTTGTCTCATCAACTCAGAGAGACAGCTTTCTCTTTCAATGGCCTGGAACTCTATCCAGGCGGTAAGCTTGAACACTTAAATTCTCACTTTGTTTGTCTCCCATTTTTGTGGATCACTATCCTTCACTGCCTAAATTCTAATGCCTTAAAGCCTTTTTTTATCTTTTCATATATGTCATCTGGTCATTTAGTTATTTCACTTGGAAAGATAAGCCAGTCCCTATTACTTTACCTTGTTCAGAAGTAGAAGTAGCACCTGTTTTTATTTGAAGTCAAATTTCATTGAATTTTAAATAATTATGATATGTTCTCTTAGTAATATGTCCATGTATTGTCTACCTCAATAATAATATATTAACACACATGCATTAAATTTATTCTAGAATTCTTCATTTTTCATTCTATTACCTATACAAAATTTGACAATTTAAAAATGGCTTTTCTATGCTCTAGCAGACACTACCATTTGCTTTCCCTAACAGATATTATCTCCTACTCCTTACAAAATGAATATCAATCTAGATGTGGTCTAATGAAAAGTGTTATGTGAAACTGCTTCCTGTAGGTTTTCTCAAAACTTCTTCCCTTTCTTCTTCTTGCTATCTAGAAAGCAAAATATATGAGTGGAATTTATTCAGACATGCTAGTTTTCTTCTGTTCAAGGTGGTAGCCACTTACCACTTGTGGCCATTGAGTGCTTGAAATGTGGAAAGTCCAAATTGAAATATATTCCATATCTCAAAGACTTAAGGGGGAAATAATAAAATAATCTCATTATTTTGGAAATAATTACATGTTGAAATCATAAATGTTTGCATAAAGTGTTAAATAAACTTTATTAATTTAATTAATTTTGTATTTCAAATATTACTTTTTAAATGTGGCTTCTAGAAAATTTAAAATTATGTATGTTCATATTATATTTCTATTAGATACCACTGTCTTAGATCATGAGTTAGAACTTCTTTTTTCTTTTTTTTTGTAAAGGTCCAGATAGCAAATATGCTTGGCCTTGCTAGGCCTACAGTCTGCCACAACTATGCAAAGTAGCCATACGCAACACATAAATGAATGCTGTGTCAGTGCTTCAGACCAACTTTATATACAAAATTCATTGGACCCTGGATTTGGTCTGTAAGCCTTGGTTTACTGACACCTTTTATAAAATAACCCTGAGAATTGAAGCCAAGCATTATATATAAGCAAGAAACAGAAAGAAAGAAACTTTAGCTTCTGATCACATTGAAGGCTACCATAGCAGCCTCTGATTGACATTGTTTTAGATATAACAAAAATAAGCTTCTATCTCATTTAAGCCTCTGTTATTTATTTTTTAATATATGTAGCTAAATCTTATTCCAACTATGTTCATATGCCATAATCCATTATATATTTTGCTACCTTAAAATTTGTAATCCCTCTGTTTATCCTCAGGGCAAATTTGGCTACTTCCATGTACAATATCGCTTTTATATATCAATTTAACATCTAATTTGCCTATTGAATTAAAGGGTCCTTCTAGAGAAACTACTGTGGCTTATCGTTCTGTATCATCAACCAATATATGGTAGATTTTCAATGTATTCAGCTAGCATTTAATAAGTGTTAGTTGATACATTGTATACAATGATCAATATCATGTGCAAGAAAGCGTCTATCACTGAAGTTTCTCCATATAAGAAATCAACTACAGTAAGCAAAGAAAATGGAAGTTTTAATTACTAAAAAAAGAACATCCAAGAAGATTATTATTCCATCCCTTCTTAAAGAATTTTCTTCATAGTTATGATCCTTAAGAAAAATTACTGCTATTAAAATGACATTTTGAAGTAAGTCGCGAGTTGTTGCCTTGTTTCATATTCTGGTAAATGTTTACTGACCATGTTTTCAACCTCAAATTAGAATACAAATTATAAATTTTAACTCATACAAATTATATAGCTTTTCATTTAATTTAGATTATACACCCCCAAACATTGAGACAATTATACGCCCCCCACCCCCCAAGATGATGTGGCAATTCTGGCCAGCTCAATGGTAGTTGAGTGGAGCCAGGTTCATCATTTTCTAAATGGTATAGCAGGAAATCTATAATGTGAGATTATCGTACAGCCAAGACAACTTTGTTTTATTAAGACTCAGAGTATCACTACAACATTCCACATCATATCCTGTGGGAATAATATCTGCATGAAGAGGGAGACAAATGACTAAACAGCCACAAACTCCACTTACTGTACCACTCTTTGCTAAGCTCATTTTTCAATTCTCATCACACTTTGCATCCTAGATATTTTCATCCCGTTTAACAGATAAAGAATCAGGTATACTGGAAGATGAAGTAACACCTTTAATGTTGTTGAAGTATATGATTTTAATTCAAGTCTGGCTGAAAGGAAAACTGATATCTTGACAACACGGTCTGAGACATGATAGGATAGATATGCCTTTCTGTGAATTATCATCTCTCATAGAAAAAGGAATTACTTCCAGCCACAGATGAGAAAATAATGAATTGTCCAGTTGTCACTGCTTGTATGAAAGTGGTGTCAGTGAACTTATATAAGAAAAAACACCCAATGGATTTTCTATGTTGCTCGAGGTCAGAATAAATAGAATGCTTAGCCCAATTTTTTTCTTGTCATGGAATTTTGATGATGGTTTCAAATATTTCAAGCATACATCTGGTTTAAATTTGTTTCATAACTCCAGAAACAAATCTGAAATTACCTCTTTATTAAAACCTCAATTTCATTCAAATGACTCCATGCCTCTTCTTTCCTAGTTGATTACCAAACCCTCTACATTTTTTTGGATATACCCACTTTCACATATTTAAAGAACTCCAGCTCTTTTTCTAATGACCAAAATAAGTGAATTGATAACTCAAAATACATACCATTAAGTCCTGAGGAAAATGTACAGCCATAATCACTAACAGTTGAGATACCATAAATGCCCTATCATGTAACTGCTCTTTTAATTCACACACATACGCACTTACATGTGCGTGCACACACTCATACTCCCACAGAAATCAGTTCAGGATGGATTCTAGAAAGAGCCATAGTCTTTTTTTGGTAATACACTTCCCTATGACACTTAGGTCCTAATGCTAAATCCAGCTCACTCCCAGGACTTCACCATTTCTTATAACATGCTGAGCTTTCTCTTAGAAAATCCCACTGCCATTTCCCTCAATGGACATCAATCAGCATTACACACAGTGCTCACCTATCTATGGCCATAGCAAAAGTTTTTGTTATTTTTATAAATATGTTTTAACCTTAATTGGCTAAGAATTAAATGCCTCCAAATATTAAATGACTTGGCAATTCTGGCCAGCTCAACTGTGGTTAAATGGACCCAGGTTCATCATTTGAAAGGATATAGCAGGAGTAGTTCTGAGCTCCTCTATATAAATTAATGAATTCATATATATATACACATATATATGTGCATGTATGTGTGTGTATATATGTGAATACATATATATGTGTGTGTATTTATATATATGTACATATGCAGGGAAAATATTTTCTGGTTGTACAAGTTTGCTTTAATAGAATTTCTGATTTAAATAATTTATTTGTGAGAAGGGTGATTCTAACTCAGCACACCAACAAAAATAAAATCCTCATCCCTCTGCTCAGCCGAAGTATTCTGTTCAGAGCATGTATGTAAACATGAATGCACACCACTCACATGACAATATCAAATTTTAATTTAATTTTTTTTGTTTTACTTTTTTGCATAGTAGTAATGCTTTCTGGCATGAAAAAAAGTACAGGAAGACAAAACTGTTTAAATGTTGTATTTCCTGCAAGTCATTATGAAACATATATTAAGGCAATTATAGGTTGGGGGCCAGAACTTGATGAAGTTAACGCTTAGGAAGGAGGTCTGAATATCAGCTGGAATAAAGAGCTACAAGTATGTCAGAATTGTACCAAACTTTAGTGAAACTTGAGCGGGGTGCAGTGTATCTGAGAGGTTTAATACAATACTTAACAGACTGAGGAAGTTGTTGAATCCCCTGGAAGAGAACTACATCAAAGGCAATATAACCGGATTTATACAAGGCTTTTAGAGGTTCACCAAGTGGGAATTCCTAACAGAAGAGTTTGGCAGTTTTATTCTCTTTTTCAGTGGATTTTATATTTCGCCTGAAAAGCATACTTTTAGTTTTGTATATTAGGTAAAGCAGAGCAACCTCCAAAATCATGCAGCCAGTACAAAGCTTGATGAAGAGACATCTTATGCCAAAAATGACCATGGCATTTCAAAGCCGGAAGTTTATTATGATATAATGATTGACCATTCATATGATTCGTTTATCATGTTGGTAACTAGTTTCCCAGTGCTAATACGAGCAGAAGTTCTTAAAAAGACATTTGATTACTTTGAAGCACAGGCACTTGTCTACTCTAAATAGAATAGAAAAATGAGAACGGAAACTAAAAAGTTAAAAGACAAATTAGATAACAACAATAAATATTTACTACCCTGGATGGGAGTGCACGGAAGAACTTTCAAATATTTGGCCTTCTCTAAGCACTACTTGACCTTGCTACTTCAAACCATCACTTTGGTATTTAATGAGTGGCCCTGTGAAACAAAATATTTAACTAGATAGTAAAAATTATTGGGACTTTGATAGATTTTTCTGGTACCTGAGAGCTTTATCTATCTATGAAACACTATGCAGAGTAAAGCTAGGCTTTGAAATACATTCAACTCATTCACAATATCTAATTACAGATGCATATAAATTAATTTCTAAAATTATTTCCTATTACTAGAAGTAAATAGAATTATATTTATTTATAAAACTTATGTGTCCAATTATGGGGAAAATGTGTGTTAAAATAAGTGACATTTTTATATAATTTTTCTAAGAAAACAGACGGAATATAAGAAGAAATTGAATCATAATGACAGATCTTTTGAACATTAAGGACAAATACCAAATTACAGGTCCAAAAAACTCAGAGAATGCCACGCAGGATGAATATGAAAAAAATATACCTAGGATTTTCATATTAAAACTGTAGAAAACCTAACACAAAGATAAAATATTAAAATAAGGCAGAAGAAGAAATACATTGTATATAGAGTAACAGATATAAGAATTGAATCAAACTTCTTTTTAGAAGCCAAACAAGTAAGAAGGGAGTGGAATGTAATATTGAAAGTGTTAAAAACTGTAATATAGTGGACATTTTTATCCAAATATTCATTATCTAAAATTGTGAGGCAAAAACAATTATAATATCAACATATTCACTAACAATCTGGGCACTCATATATTAGTTCCTGTTATGGACCAAGTTAGGTTCCCCCAAAATTCATAAGTTGAAGCCGTGTCTCCCAATGTGACTATATTTTGCAATAGAGCTTTTAAGAAGTAATTAAGGTTAAATGAGGTCACAAGGGTGAGGTCCTAATCTTTTACTACTGGTGTCCCTATCAGAAAAGGAGGAGACACCAGATTTCTCTCTCTCTCTCTCTGCACATATACAGTCGTTGTGAGCATATACTGAGAGGGTGGCCCTCTGCAATCCCGAAAGAGAGACCTCACTAGAAACAAATTCAGCTGGAACCTTGATCTTGGACTTCTAGCCTCTAGAACTGTGAGGAAATAAATTTCTGTTGTTTAAACTGTACAGTCTGTGGTATTATGTGGCAGCCTAAGCAGACGAAAATAGGCACCTAAAAATTAGCCATCTCTATTTTTTAACAATGTCTATGATATGGTTAGGCTTTGTGTCCCTATCCAAATCTCATCTTTTTATTTATTTGTTTATTTATTTTATTATTCATTTATAATAATATTTATATTATAATCATATACAACATATTAATATTATAATATAATCATATACAATATATTTATATTATATATGATTATATATAATATATTTATAGTATATAATTATATATAATATATTTATATTATAAATAATTATATACTATATATATATATATATATATATATATAGTATATTTATATTCCAGGTCTTAGGTTTGAGTCCTTGATCCATCTTGAGCTGATTTTTGTATAAGGTGAGAGATGAGGATCCAATTTCATTCTCCTACATGTGGCTAGCTAATTATCCCAGCACCATTTGTTGAAAAGGGTGTCGTTTTCCCACTTTATGTTTTGTTTGCTTTGTTGAACATCAGTTGACTGTTAAGTATTTGGGTTTATTTCTGGGTTTTCTATTCTATTCCATTTGTCTATGTGCCTATTTTTATGCCAGTACCATGCTGTTTTGGTGACTATGAGCTTATAGTATAGTTTCAGATCAGGTAATGTGATGCCTCTAGATTTGTTCTTTTTGAATTTTAGAATTGTTTTTTCTAATTCTGTGAAGAATGATGGTGGTATTTTGACAAGAATTGCATTGAATTTGTAGATTGCTTTTGGCAGTATGATCATTTTTGGAATATTTAATCTACCTATCGGTGAGCATGGGATGTGTTTCCATTTGTTTGTGTCATCTATGATTTCTTTCAGCAGTGTTTTGTAGTTTTCCTTGTAGAGGTCTTTCACTTCCTTGGTTATGTATATTCCTAAGTATTTTTTTTTTTTTGCAGCTATTGTAAAAAGGGTTGAATTCTTGACTCAGCTTGGTCGCTGTTGGTATATAGAAGAGCCACCGATTTGTGTACATTAATTCTGTAACCGGAAACTTTCCTGAATTATTTTGTGAGTTCTAGGAGCTTCCTGGATGTGTCTTTAGGGTTTTCTAGGTAAACAATCATATCATCAACAGACAGTCACTTTACCAATTTGGATGCACTTTGTTTCTTTATCTTGTCTGAAAGGTCTGGCTAGGACTTCAAGTACTACATAGAAGAGGAGTGGTGAGAGTGGGCATCCCTGTCTTGCTCAAGTTCTCAGAGGGAATGCTTTCAACTTTCCCCCATTCAGTATTATGTTGGCTGTGGGTTAGCCATAGATGGCTTTTATTACATGGAGGTATGTCTGTTGCATAGTGATACTGCTGAGTTTTAATCATAAAGGGATGCTGGATTTTGCTAATGTTTTTTCTGCATCTATTGAGGTGATCATGTAATTTTTGTTTAAGATTCTGTTTATGTGGTGTATCACATTTATTGACTTGTGTATGTTAAACCATCCCTGAATCCCTGGTATGAAACCAACTTGATCATCGTGGATTATGTTTTTGATATGTTCTTGGATTTGGTTAGCTAGTATTTTGTAAAGGATTTTAACATCTATGTTCATCAGGGATATTGGTCTGTAGTTTTCTTTCTTGATTATGTCCTTTCCTGGTTTTGGTATTAGGGTGACACTGGCTTCATAGAATGATTTAGGGAGGGTTCCCTCTTGTCTAACTTGTGGAATAGTGTCAATAGGATTGGTACCAATTATTTGAACATCTTGTAGAATTCTACAGTGAATCCATCTGGTCCTGGAGGTTTCCTTTGTTAATATTTTTTATTAGCATTTCAATCTCGCTTGTCATTATTGGTCTGTTCAGAGTATCTAATTCTTCCTGATTTAAGCTAGGAAGGTTGTATCTTTCCAGGAATTTATCCATCTCCTCTAGGTGTTCTAATTTACGTGTGTAAAGGCGTTCATAGTAGCCTTGAATGATCTTTTGTATTTCTGTGGTGTCAGCTGTAATATTTCCTGTTTCATTTCTAACTGATCTTATTTGGATTTTCTCTCTTCTTTCCTTGATTAATCTTCCTAGTGATCCATCTATTTTATTTATCTTTTCAAAGAACCAGCTTTTTGTTTCATTTATCTTTTGTATTGGTTTTTTGTTCATTTGTTTTTTCAATTTCATTTAGTTCTGCTTTGATCTTGGTTATTTCCTTTCTTCTGCTGGTTTTGGGTTTGGTTGGTTCTTGTTTCTCTAGTTCCTTGAGATGTGTGATCTTAGATTGCCTGTTTGTGCTCCTTCAGACTTTCTGATGTAGATAGGGTTATAAACTTTCCTCTTAGCACCTGCCTTTGCTGTATCCCAGAGGTTTTGATAGGTAGTATCACTGTTGTCATTCAGTTTGAAGAGTTTTTTAATTTTCCTCTTGAGTTCATTTTTTTATTTTTTATTTTTTTATTTTTTTATTATTATACTTTAAGTTTTAGGGTACATGTGCACAATGTGCAGGTTTGTTACATATGTATACATGTACCATGTTGGTGTGCTGCACCCATTAACTCATCATTTAGCATTAGGTATATCTCCTAATGCTGTCCCTCCCCCCTCCCCCCACCCCACAACAGTCCCCAGAGTGTGATGTTCGTTTTTGACCCAATGATTGTTCAGAAGCAGGTTATTTGATTTCCATGTATTTTCATGGTTTTGAAGGGTTTTTTTTTTTTTGAGTTAATTTCCAGTTTTATTCCACTGTGGTCTAAGAGAGTGCTTGATATAATTTCAATTTTCTTGAATTTATTGAGGCTTGTTTTGTGGCCTATCATATGGTCTATCTTGGAGAAAGTTCCATGTGCTGTTGAAAAGAATGTATATTCTGCAGTTGTTGGGTAGAATGTTCTGTAAAATCTGTTAAGTCTATTTGTTCCAGGGTATGTTTTAAATCTATTTTTTATCTGTTGACTTTCTGTCTTGATGACCTGTCTATTGCTATCAGTGGAGTATTGAAGTCCCCCACTATTATTGTGTTGCTATGTATCTAATTTCTTAGTTCTATTAGGAATTGTTTTATAAATTTGGGAACTCCAATGTTAGGTGCATATATATGTAGGATTATGATACCTTCTTTTTGGACAAGGCCTTTTATCATCATATAATGACTCTCTTTGTCTTTTTTAACTACTGTTGCTTTAGAGTTTGTTTTGTCTGATATAAGAATAGCTACTCCTGCCTGCTTTCAGTGCCCGTTTGTATGGAGAATCTTTTTCCATCCCTTTACCTTAAGTCAATGTGAGTTCTTACGTATTAGGTGTGTCTCTTGAAGGCATCAGATAGTTGGTTGGTGAATTCTTATCCATTCTGCAATTCTGTATCTTTTAAATGGAGCATTTAGGCCATTTACATTCAACATTAGTATTGAGGTGTGAAGTAACATTCCATTCATCATGCTATTTGTTGCTTGTATTCCTTTAATTTTTGTTTTTCTAATTGTATTTTTGTTTTGTATGCCCTGTGAGATTTATGCTTTAAAGAGGTTCTGTTTTGATGTGTTTCCAGGATTTGTTTCAAGATTTAGAGCTCCTTGGAGCAGTTCTTATAGTACTGGTTTGGTAATGGTGAATTATCTCATTTTTTGTTTGTCTAAAAAAGACTGTATCTTTCCTTCACTTATGCAGCTATGCAGCTTATTTTCACTGCATCCAAAATTCTTGGCTGATAATTGTTTTGTTTTGGGAGGCGGAAGATAGGGCCCCAATCCCTTCTAGCTTCTCGGGTGTCTGCTGAGGAAGCTGCTGTTAATCTGATAGGTTTTCCTTTATAGGTTACCTAGTGTTTTGGCCTCACAGCCCATAAGTTTCTTTCCTTCATCTTAACTTTAGATAACCCGATGACAATGTGCCTAGGCAATGATCTTTTTGTGATGAATTTCCTAGGTGTTCTTTGAGTTTCTTACATTTGGATGTCTGCTTCTGTATAGCAAGGCTGGGAAACTTGTCCTTGATTATTTCTCCAAATATATTTTCCAAACTTTTAGATTTCTCTTCTTCCTCAGGAATGCCGACTATTTGTAGGTTTCATTGTTTACCATAATCTCAGACTTCTAGGAAGATTTGTTTATATTTTCTTATTCTTTTTTTTTTGTCTTTGTTGGATTGGCTTAGTTAGAAACCTTGTCTTTGAGCTCTGAAGTTTTCATCTGCTTATTTAATTCTATTGCTGAGACTTTCCAGAGCATTTTGCATTTCTGTAAGTGCGTCCATTGTTTCCTGAGGTTTGATTGTTTTTTATTTATGCTATCTATTTAGTTGAATATTTCTCCCTTCACTTTTTGTATTTTTTTTTAAATTTCCTTAAATTGGGCTTCACTTTTCTCCGGTGCCTCCCTGATTAGCTTAATAACTAACCTTCTGAATTCTTTTTCAGGTGGATCCAGGACTTCTTATTGGTTTGGATCCATTGCTGGTAAGCTAGTGTGATGTTTTTGGTGGGTGTTACTGAAACTTGTTTTGTCGTATTAGCAGAATTGGATTTCTGGTTCCTTCTCATCTGGGTAGGCTCTGTCAGAGGGAAGGTCTAGGGTTCAAGGCTGTGGTTCAATTCCTTTTGTCCCATGGGGTGTTTCCTTGATGTGGTACTCTCCGCCTTTTCCTAGGGATGTGGCTTCCTGAGAGCCGAGCTGTAGTGATTGTTATCTCCCTTCTGGATCTAGCCACCCAGCAAAACTATCAGGCTCCAGGCTGGTACTGGGAGTTGTCTGCACAGAGTCCTGTAATGTGAACCGTCTGTGTATCTCTCAGCCATGGATATTTGCACCTGCTCCAGTGGAGGTGGCAGGGGGAGTCTGAGAGTTCTTAGTTTTGGTTGTTTTATGTACTATTTTTGTGCTGGTTCGCCTCCTGCTAGGAAGTGGTGCTTCAAGAGAGCATCAGCTGTGATAGTACGGGGGGAAACAGGTGGTGGGTGAGGCCCTAGAATTCTCAAGAGTATATGCCCTTTTTCTTCAGTTACCAGGGTGGATAGGGAAGGACCATCAGGTGGGGGCAGGCCTAGGCATGTCTGAGCTCAGACGATACTTGGAAAGGTCTTGTCCAGGCAGTGGGTGAGCAGGGCTAAGAACTTGCCCAGGCTACCTGCCTTCCAGCTGTGAAAGTAATTAGGGCTTTCCTTCTTTCTCCACTTGTGGCGTCTGCGCACCAGATTCACACTCTCCCCTGAGAGACTTCTCAATTGGTTCAAATTGTTACAAAGTTCAGCTGGGGCTTTCCAGCTCCTCGTGGCTTTTTCCCGTTGACTCTGGGAGCCCTCCTCTAGGAGCCCTGTGAGGCAAGGCAGAAATGTCTCGCTAGGAACCCGGTGAGGCCACAGGGATTTTCCTGCTGCTTCCTCTACCCCTGTATTTCGCCTGGCTCTCTAAATTGACTCAGCTCCAGGTAAGGTCACAATCTTCTCCCATAATCTAGACCTTCAGGTTCCCCAGTGGGGAAGTGTGTTCAGTGGTAGATGAGCTCCTGTTCCCACATCCACAGTTTGGGCACTCACAGTATTTGGAGTATCTCCCAGTTCTATCCCGTAGGAGCAATAGACTTCCTTCAGAAGGTCTGTGGATGGATTCTCTCCGCTTTCCTACTATATTCCTGCAGTTGTTCTGGAGCAAAAGTCACAATGAGAGCCTCCACGCACCTGCAGCAAACTTTTGCCTGGACATTCAGGCATTTCCATATACCCTCTGAAATCTAGGCACAGGTTCCCAAACCTCAATTCTCGACGTATGTGCACCCATGGGCCCAACATCTCATGTAAGCTTCCAAGACTTGGGGCTTCACCTTTTGAAGCAATGGCTTGAGTTATACCTTGGGCCCTTTTAGTCATGGATGTAGCTGAAGCAGCTGAGACTCAGGCACCATGTCCTAAGACTGCATAGAACAGGGAGGCCCTGGGCCCAGCCCACAACTATCTTTCCTTCCTAGGCCTCCAGGCCTGTGATGGGAGGGGATGCCATGCAGGTCTCTGACATGCCCTAGACACAATTTTCCTATTGTCTCATTGATTAACATTCAGCTTCTTGTTACTTATGCAAATTCCTGCTGCAGGCTTGAATTTCTCCATAGAAAATGAGTTTTTTTTTTCTTTTATCATGTCTACAGGCTGCAAATTTTCCAGTTTTATGCTCTGTTTCCTCTTGAATGCTTTACTGCTTAGAAATTTCTTCTGCCAGATATCTTAAGTCATTTCTCTCAAGTTCAAAGTTTCACAGACCTCTAGAGCAGGGGCAAAATGCCACCAGTCTCTTTGTTGAAGCGTAGGAAGAGTCACCTCTATTTTATGATAATGAGCTAATCTAACCCTCCTAAACTTCACATCAACCAACTCTGAAAAGGGTTATTATGTCCATACCAATGACGATGCCTTAGCTATTGTTAAAAATCTCATAGTCTGATGTAAAGTGAGAGTATAATATAATCTTATTGCTAGGCCATCTTTGATTTTATACAGAAACACATGCCAACTTTTCTGTTTGCAAGGGTAATATCAAAGCAAACACCAGAAGGAGAGTTATATGCGGGATTTGTTTTCTCAAAACCATGGAAGTAATCAACATTCAAACAAAAGACAAATGATGAATACTTCTTCAGAAAATATGAAGTCCTTCCTATTATTTTATCAAAGATTTTCAATATGCTGCACATTTTTATGTACACAAATGAGTTCTGTTTTAGCTGAAATTAATTTTGTTGTTTTCATTATTCTAAATGAACACCTTCTCCCTTGAGTCTTTATTGTTCTAAAAATTTTACAGACATGTGGAAAAATATTTTCCTTTTTTATTATTGTGCTCGTGATATATGAAAAGGTATATACAGACGGTACATAAGAACAGGAAAATATGTGTAATAATATTAGTCATAAAGAATTTGCAAACTGAGGCCAGAATGATTTTTCACCATATGCCTACCAGAATGACTGAAATAAAAGTAATAAAACACCAAATTCTGATTAGCATGAACAAAAACTGGATCTTTCATGCATTGCTGGTGGGAATGTAAAATTGTACAGCCATACTGAAAAAGAGTATAGTATATTCTTAAGAGAGTAAATATAAGTTTATCATATCACCCAACAATTGTGTTATTGGGCATTTATACCAGATAAATAAAATGTAGGTTCCCACAATAACCTGTATATGAATGTGTGCAGCAACTTCATTTGTAACAGTCAAAAGTTGGAAGTAATTCAAATATATTTCAATGGGTGAATTGTTAAGCTGTGGTGTATCCATACTGTGGAATACTACACAGCAATACAAAAATAAGCAATTTATTGATGTAAAAATGTGGATAGCATTTTAGGAAATTGTGCTGGGTTTTAAAAAAGCCATTTATATAGCATTCTTGAAATGAAAAAAATATATAGGATAAGGAACAGAATTGTAGTGCCAGATATTAGGTGGTTTGTGGCTGGGGAGGGTTAATGGTAGTGCTATAAAATGGGAGAAGGAGGGATCCCTATGGTTGAACTATTCTATGTCTTGATTGTGATAATGGTCACACAAATCTATACATGTGATAAAACTGCATAGAACTAACACACACACACAGACACATGTCTGCAAAACTAGTGAAACCTGATTGAGGATAAGATGGGTGTGATTTGTCTAGTCCATTTCCTGGTAGTGACATTGTACTATATTTACAAAAAATGTTACTATTGGAGGGAAAATTAGTGATGGATATATGGGATCTCTTTCTATTATATTTTACAATCTACCTCAAGATAGCCCAACAAAGGCAGATGGTGCATTTGGATCGTCATATCTGAACAGGAGCTCTCAGGACTAGTCTGTATTGAAGTTATATGGAATGAAAACTAGATAGAAACAAAGACGCTCTGCTGCAATTGATTTTTTAAAAAGAAGACATCCAAATATGTTTAACTAATTCTTCTGCAAGTTTAAGAAGACAATGTGCTTTCTTCTTTAAAATAATTTAAATCATTACGTAGTATTTATTTATTAGTTTGACTCATTTGTTATTGATATTATAGGAAGGGCAGTACTAAAATTTTGATCATATAGCTAAGTAGTTTGAATATTTTTATTAATTTGTATTATGAATATAATTATATCAAGAATAATCAACTTATGTTAAAATTATATGATTATATAAACTATATGTGTGTATATATATATATAACAACTACATATTAAAGTATGTCTACAATAATTTTAAATAAGAGAATTGTATGAGACATAATACTCCTTATTTCGAACAACATTTCAGCTAGGTTTAATTTACATAAATATAATTTTATGTATATGTACACTGGCATATAAACTACAGAAGTACAGAGACTTTTCCTGTGATTATAGTACCATTCCCTGCATTCAAGGATACCAGTTTCTCAATAGCTCTCTGGTGGACTCACTCACTTGAAATAGAAGCACTTTTTTTGTCCACCTCCATGAGTAGAAATGATATCTCAACATAATAAAAACTACTTACCAAAGAGATTTTTGCTAACAACCTCTCTCACTTCTATATTAATTGTAAACCTTTTGAAAAATAATTTTTAGATGCATGATTGAATAATCCTAATGTAATTAATTTTGTTTGCAAGTTAGAAACATCCCAAATTGTCTGAAACTCACTTTATCATGTAGGAATCTTTTCTCCTTAACTTGGGGGTCTCGTCCAAAACATTAAGCCCACAACACTCCCAATAAAATAGTCTATTAAAATACATATATTGGACATAAGTTGTTCTTATTTGGGAAGATAGTAAATTAATATATTTCCCTATTTTGTGTATTTATTGTAATAATATTTTCTTTTTCATGTGACTATTTCTGTAAGCTATTAATTTTCATAAAAGCTTTTAAAATCAATTTTTATTTGACTTTCAATTCTAGATAATTTCACTGATTATAAAGTTTTCTTTGTGATCTACTCAATTTTATTTGATGTACGATTCTACCACTGATATAATAATTAGAACTAATGTTCCTATTCTGAAATAGGTTAAATATTATGTCTATTTTTTCCTAAATTTAAATAGTTACAACAGGCAACTATTTAACTTTTCTTCAAACAGTTTTTCAAAATAAAAACATAAAATATTTCTAACATCCCTTAAGGATTTGTAGTGTTATGTTTTCCATAAGACATGTTTTCTGTATAGTCAGTTTTTCTAGTAGACTGTCTCTGGATCTTTATGACAATTCTATACTGTTCTGTTACTGTAGGTTAATAATAGTATATGCTATCTTAAAACCGTCTGTACAATTACAAAGGAATACTTTATCAACACTACATAATTCTAAATTAAAACGCTTCCAGCATTCATTCTTTTATCTTTGGGAACACTGAAAATGGACTGAATGCACTGAAAATGCCATTATAAATAAGACAGTTGAACAACATGCTTAAGTAGGGTGAAGAAAATGATATGCTTTATCTTAATATCCTTTGAAAATTAAAACTGAAATTTCTAACATGTACAAAATTTTATTTTAAAGTAAAATGTTAAAAGGAATATATATGTATATGTGCATATAAATGTATTCAAATTAGTATATACATAAATACATCTTAAACTTATAATTTTAAAATTTAATGAAATACACTTTACTTTTTAAATACCATTTTTATTGAAATCTAAAGCACAAAAAAATGCTATGGACTGAATGTATGTTCCCCCCCACAAAATTCATGTAAGTTTAATGCTCAATATAATGCTATTTGGATGTGAGGTTTTTGGAAGGTATTTAATTCTTCAGAATAGAGCCTTCATGAATGGGATTTATGACCTTATAGCAAGAGACAGGGGAGAGATTGTTTCTTCTCTCTCTCTGCCATGTATGGACACAAGAATATGAATTTTCACAAACCAAAAAGACAGCCCTCATCAGACACCAGATTTGTTGATGGCTGCATCTTGAATTTCCCAGGTTAGAACTGTAGGAAGTAATTCTCTGTTGTTTAAATCACATAGTATATGATAATTTGCTCTAGCAGCCTTGACTGACCAAGATAGAAAAACTTTCCCTTCTGGTCATGGTAGAGTAATAGTAACCATATTTACTCTCCTGTGTGAAAGGAATTTTTAGAGAAACAGTTTAAGACAATGGACATCAGGCAACCAAAACAGAGGTCAGGGCACTAACACTGCCCAAGCTCACTGTGGTGAGAGAGTGTTTCCAGGCTATGTGAAAAGACTGGAGGAGCAGGGTGAGATGGAAAGGGAGGCTTCAGATCTAACCTCATGGCCTACATCAGTTGAGCAGATAAAGCTGAGTCTGTGGAGACCAGGCACTTAGAGTTAAGACAGAATATCAGAGAGAAGATAAAGATTCCTGAATATGGAGTGCCCTCCTCTGGTATTAATCAGAGACTGATCAGTGCATTCTTGTGAGGAAATGACCTGAAGCCAAGAAATGAAGGATCAGGAAGTACCAAAGAGCCCAGTGCATAGTTCTCACACAGAGAAGAGGATAGTGCCTATTACCACCAAAATAATGGAAAAACTCATAATTCTTGTGACATTAGATGGGATTCTCAAGAAGGTCTTACCTTAGTAGTGAGGAATCATTATTCCTAGACTGTTAGTCTTACCTAACAAATCATGAAGGCACGACCCAAAAAGATCAACCTGTTTCCATGCAACTTATCTGTATCACAGAATGAAGTTTAATAATATTTCTAAATAAATAAGGATCACCATTATTCAACAACATAGAGTTCACAATGTCTGGCATCCACATAAAGATTACCTAGCATGCAAAAAAGCGGGAATACATGCTCCGTAATGAAGAGGCTATTAATCCATTGATACAAATCCAGAACTGACTCAGATGTTAGATTTGTAAACAAGGATATTATAACAATTGTTAGACCTGTATTCCGTATGTTTTTCAAAAAATTAATTAATGCCGTTGAAGTACAAAAACCCAAATTAAATGTCCAGAAGTAAAACTATGATCTCTGAAATAACTACATTGGTTGGAATTAATGGCAGATTAGATATTGCAGAAGAAAAAAAACTTCAACTGAAGAAGGAAATGAAAAGTATATAAATGAAACACAGAAAGAAATTAAAAATTCAACAAATATAGTGAGCTGCAGAGCAACTTCATGTGACCTAATATGAGTAATTGGAGTCTTTACTGGAGAGGAGGAAGGCTTGTTCTATGGCAGTGATAAAGGTCATGAAAGAGAGGAAAGAAGCTGTTGTGGGGAAAAAAAACTGAACTTGACGCTAGACAGTTGTGGAAGAAGACTTTGACGCTTAATTATAATCTAATCAGTAGAAATATTATAACCTCAAGCATATTCCAGATTTAAGTTGAATCGGAGAAAGGGAAAATCCAGCATCTAATCATTTAAACAACTAAAAGGATTGTGGGATTAGAAGTTCATGTGGATGTTGTCTGGATCTTCAGAGTTCAATTATTTCAGTCTCTCAGTAATTCAGAATGATTTATTTGCAAATCAAACTGTTTAGATGTATGATAAAATGACCCAGACAAAATTCAACATCATTTGGAAAACAATTATTCCCAGGGATATTAAGATTGTATTCTCCCATTATTGACTTAACTTCTGATTGCTACTCTAATTTTCGCATCTGGCTATATGCACCTGAATATTACTAATCACGGCCAGAAAGATTTAAATTTATCAAATATGATTTTTTTCAGATATTATACCCAAATTATCTGTTATAGTTACATAGTTTTTCTTTAAATATTTATAATTTCATCAGAAAAATAAGAAATAATCACAGGTAACAGCCCAAATTGCAAAAACTCACATCTTTTTTTAGTTGAAAGATAGAAAGTAAATTCACTTGTACAATATTATAGATTTGTCTAACAAGTATATATTTTATTTTTTTTTTTTTTTTTTGAGGATCTCATCTGTCACCAGCCTTGAGCCTGCAAGCTCCGCCGCCCGGGTTCACGCCATTCTCCTGCCTCAGCCTCCCTAGTAGCTGGGACTACAGGTGCCCGCCACCACGCCCGGCTAATTTTTTTGTATTTTTAGTAGAGACGGGGTTTCATTGTGTTAGCCAGGATGGTCTCGATCTCCTGACTTCATGATCCGCCCACCTCGGCCTCCCAAAGTGCTGGGATTACAGGCATGAGTCACCGCGCCCGGCCAAGAAGTATATTTTCTATACATGGTGAACATCATGACTATACATTCTAAGGGAAATAATAATACCTACAGTTTGCTGAGTACCAGGCTCCTTGATAAATGTTTAATATGTAGTTATCATAACAAATAAAAACATTGGTAGAAAATATTTTTCTAAATTAATACAGATAAGTTAGAAAACGGCTGAGTATATTTTCAGTGTATACATAACTTCAAGTATTGCTTATTCTATAAAATAGTGCTGCTATAATGTGCATCTATATCTGAAACTCCACTTTAAAAACATGAATATAATTGATATTTATATTAATAACCTTATAATTATAAATTTATCTTAGAATTTTGGTGAATTATTATAAATTCAATGTATATTTCTTGAGTTTTTATGAGTGATCTTGAAAAAACCTAGAAGTGCTAACCATAATACCTTGACTAATCAATCTTTACTGGTTTCATTTCTCAAGAATTTTCTCTTTGTCTCCACTCTGTCTCACACACACACGCATATATATTTACAAAAAAATTTAAAACTTTATATGTCTATCATGGAAATATCTTCTAGGTTAGAAATTTTGAATGCATCATTATTTTTAACAATTATGCACTACTTCTTATATTACCATATCATGATTTATTTAGCCATCTCCCAATGGTTGCAGATTTAAATATCCTTGTATTTCAGTATTAGAAACAGCTCTGAGATGAACATAACATACCACAGATACTTTTCACCAGTTCTGCTATTCATCTGGTGTGTATGTCACTGTTGTCTACATTCAGGTCCAATTTCTTTTTTATTGATAGTCTGATAGCCTTTCAGAAATCTAGTTTGATGGTCACTCCCATCAACAGGGAGAGCACAATTAGACATGTGGTTTGGAAGGGTGATCTTCAACAACTTGGAAGTTGGTTTAAAGTGAGGAAAGTGTAGAAAAGTGTTAATTTCAAAATAATCCTAAAAAGAGATGATAACACGTATTAAAGCAGTGACAACAATATGGACAGGAGCAAAGAATTAGGCATTTTCTGACATGGAAAAGAGTTTCCCTAGATTAAGATCTCCTTGAAGATGGGGACTATAGCTTGCCCTTCCCCATTCCAAGTGCTTATTGTAGTTACTGGCACATAGTATGGGATAAACAAAGAAGCAAAACAAAATATAATGGAATGAATGAAAAGAGTATTTATAGAAATGAATGCCTATGTTGTGTGGATACTGAATGAGAGTAAGAAAACAAAGATGACTGTCTTTTTTTCTTTCTTTGTCTCTGTTGTGAAAATAAATGCCATGCTCACCTTTTATTTCCACTTTGACTGGCATTAAAAATTATAGAATTTATGCATGGCAACCCCTCCTAAGGATTCTCCTCTGTTCTTCAAATCATCACCCCAGGGGAACATTAATTTATTCTCTTCTAAATAATCATAAACCTGTACTGTTAATTTGTATTCTATGTTATGACTTATTTTATTTCCTCTACTTGATGGTGATGTACTTGACAAGTAAAATGTTTTGTTCAAATATAAGTCTTCTATATTGCCTAATGTAATACTTTGCATACTATATGTTTAAATGTATAAATGAAAATAATTTTGTGTAACTGTATTCTGTATACTAGCAGAGTTATTACTGATTTTTGTTATTTTTGAAGAAATGAATATTGTTTACTTTCAATTTCATCCTATTATATTTTGTGCATCAGGGAATTGTGTTTCCCCAACATCCACCTGCTGTTTGATTTATGGCATATTGAGTGACCTTAAGACTTTTCACAATCTGTGCTCAGACACCCCTGTAATCAACTAACCAATCAATCTTATTTAGAAGGTAGACTAGTAATAATAGAGTGTGTGAGAGCAATGACAAGGAATAAAAATGTATAAAAGGAAAAACATTCTGTGTGCTTCCAACATGTTTCCTGTTACTAAACATTCATTTCTCAATTTAGCCGCAGATATCTTACTGAAGATTTTGTGCATTTCACTCTGGAAGTAAAGCAGAATAATACTTTCCCTAACAGAATTAGAAGTCTATATGCTAACTTTGCAGACTAGCACAGAACATCTCATACAAATAATTTACATCTTCTTAAAATCATGTAAAATTTATCTTGTTAACTTTGACTTTTGAGAATTATTTTAGATCCAAGTGAAATACAGTATTAAAATAATTTTCATCTTATCAATGAAGTGTTTTATAAAAAGAGCCAGAAATCTTGATCTTTGGATGGAACTATGAACTCTGTAATCACAAGCTCTGTTATTTTACTAAGCATAGGGCCATGGACAAGTTATTTAGCCTCCTTTTGAGGCAGTTTTCAAAATTCTATTAATAGATAAATTAATAGTAATGAAGAGTGCAGTTATAAGATTTAAAAGGAATAAAATAGGTGATGTTCTGACACTGTCACATAGTAAGTAATAAATACATATAAGCTTTTGCATTTATTAGTATTACTGGGTTAAGGATTCTTGAAACAGTCTCCAATCCACTTCAGATTATATAGATACATATCTTCTCTGTACTCTCCCACTGCTTGTCATATTGCGAAATCTGTTCATCTTAGAGCAATTGCACCCCAAATGTGGCCTTTATTACAGAAATTGCAATAATTAACTATAGCTCTTATCTGAGAATGTCTTAATAGCATATAGGAAATAAATAATTAAACCATTGCAGATTCTTCCCAGGGAGAGAACTATCTTGTTTAGAAAAATGTCTGCTGGATATGGGTGAATATAGAAACAGCATCCTCTAGGTGTGGTTTGAATGCGCTGGAATGAGCAGTGAGTCTAGAAGAAGGGAGTAGCAGCAAAAGAGAAAAGCAAGCCTACAGGAATCTTCTGTGGAAATAGATGACCGAGGAATTTTTTAAGAGTGGAGAACATATCATATGTTTTCCTTTTTATTGATAAACTATAGCTTGTATTTTCTCTCAAATCTAAAGTTATACTAAAAGAACATTGCTCAGTATTTTTAATCTTGGAAGTGGAGATATAATTTTATATTTGTGTAAACACGAAGCATAGAGAAGGCTGTAGGCATTATTGCAAGTGCCATCATTAACACAATAGGAACAAGAAATTGCAGAGAGGGGATTTTAAAAATAAAAATAAAATGTGGCTGGGTCTGGGGGCTCATGCCTGTAATCCCAGAATTCTGGGAAGCCTAGGCGGCCACATTATTTAAGCTCAGGAGATGAAGACCAACTGAACCCCCGTCTCTACAAAAAATACAAAAATTACTCTGGCCTGGTAGGATGTACCTGTAGTCCCAACTACTTGAGAAGCTGAGGTTGGAGGATCATCTGAGCCCAGGAGGTCAAGGCTGCAGTGAGCTGTGATTACATCACTGCACTCCAGCCTGGGCAACAGAAGGAGACCCTGTCTCAAAAACAAAAAATGAAATAAATAAAAAATGTAAGCCACTAGTAGACATTCTGTATCATGTATTAGATTTTTCACAGGATATAGATAGGAATTCAAGCCAATTTTATTTAAGTTGAATGTCACAGTGACACCAGACCATATGTCTTCTTAACAGCATATTAATTTAGAGAATATTGTATTATACATAAGTATTGTTTTTTATTTTCTATTGATTTATTGATTTAATATTTATTATTTTAATACTTATTGATTTAATATTTATTATTTTAATACTTATTGATTTAATATTTGTAATTGACCTAATATTTTGGGATTTATTTAATATTTATTATTTTGTTATTGATTTAATTAGTAGTATTCTAGTAGACAGAGATTATTATAATACATATATTTTATATCTTTCTGAGAAGGCTGAGAATGTTGCATAGCTGCTCATTTTCCCTTCTGGGATATGTATTTTGTATCTTCTTGGTGATAATCATACTAACACAATTTGAAAGATTTTTTTCCCCCAGAGGCAATATAATCTGTAGAATAGTGAACTGGATGATATAGCAGATACTTTATTTTAGGGGTTACTCTTTCCCCAGTTCAATTGTATAGCTGTACTATGAAGAGTCATATTTGGAAAACCAGCATGTTCCCTCGCTACAGTTGTTCCACAGGAGTACTATCAAGAGCTGAGCTGAACTGAGAGAGCTGAGCTGCCAGGTGTTGGGGTAGGCAATTGAAACAATGAGACACAATAAAAGTAACCATCAAGGCTTAATCACTTACTGTGAGGGTGTAACTAGGGGGCTGAACCTAGAGGAAGCACCAGCTCCTTGACTGTTCCATTTTTCCCATAGAATAGCACTGGGTAGAGGTCAAATGGATGAGCACAGATGAGGGAGGCCTCTTACTGCAGAGGGAGCTGCAAGTAAAAGATTTTTGTCATTAGATGGACTCAGGAAATGGTGGTAGAGAGAGGGAGAAGGGCTAAGAGTGGAAAAATATTTAGTATTGAGTCTAAGTGGAACAAAGCATCTCAAGAATCTTCCATAAAGAAAACCTCTCAATGGAGGCCCCTTTGGTAGGAGTACATACAGATGTGCAAAACAGCATGGCCAGCAAAAGGGACCTGAGTCCCTGCCTGTAACTCTCTTCAGACATTGCAATGCCTTAGCTGTGCATCATGTTCAGTGTAGATCACATTTTTCCTGCGAAACATAGCCAGGTAAAACCTTTGTGGTTGCCATAGGCCAGGAGCTAGAATCCTCAGATATGATCCAGACTGGGTCTGTTACCTACCCTTATGCAGATCCCAAACGTCTGTCCTTAGTCATTGGGTCCATAGTAGGATACTTGCTCTCATGAGAAGATAAATTCTATTTAGTCTGAAGTGGTAAACAGAATCACTAGATGTGGAGCTTTTGAAAAAAAAAATGCCTATTTCCCCCATATACACAAAAATAAGCAAAAATAGATGGTTACCAATAATAAAGAAAATAAAGCAAATGCAGTAAAGTGGCAAGGAGTGAAAAATGAAAAGAGCTCCAATGTCATATGAGAGCTTGGGTCAGCATCGCTTCTCGGCCTTTTGGCTAAGATCAAGTGAGAGCTTGGGTCTAATTAATTCTTGAGGTCCTGATGGACTTCTGTGCTTCAATCTCCATATATATTTCTTGTTGTTATCCTCTACTTTGTTTGAATTAGCTAAACTGCTTCTGTTATTCGAAACCAAGAGTGGCAGAAAACACAAATGCCCAGATAGAGAACCAAAACAGAAATATGCTGTTTGAAATTTTTGAAACATACACAGTCACTTCTGGTTAATTTTCTCTAATAGAGGCTTATTACTTGGCAAAGCAATTTATTATACATATCAATTGAATCAATAGATTTTTTAAAACTCATATTTGTCTTCTGAAATGTTTGTCCTGTATAGCTTCATTCGGTCCTCTGAATGGAGGTAAAATCAAATAATAAGGTTTCTATATTGAGACGGATTAATAATCTTAAAAAATAGGTTTAATAAGCTTTCATCAATTTACTTGAGATCCTTAATATGGTAGCATATCAAGTCAGTAAATAAATATTTAAATTTTGGTTCTCTCCCCTTCCAACCCCAACCTTTGTGTATTTTAGAAATACTGCATGATAATTAATTGAGCATAATATTTGCAGAACAGTAACAGGCAAAGTAATATGAATTGGAAGTCTGTTAGAAAGAAGAGTCTGCCCATAAAGATGACTGTAGAATTGCATGCAGATAGTGGGAAGTCTCTTTAACTGAATGGGTGAATAATAATTTCATCAGTGGAGAAAGAGTGGATGAAAAGATATTTTGTATAGATTTGTATAGAGAATATTTAAAAATAACAGAACCCTAGTTTGATTAATGAGCTGGTAGATATAGTTCTGTGAAGGGCAGAATGCTACAAATGCTCTTGATTTTATGATTCTGGAGTGGCAGACACTTTGGAAATTTTCCATGTATGAGAAGTAAAGCATGATTTGGCAATCCAATGTAGGACAATTTTTTAGCTGAGTCCTACAGAATTAATTATTTTGTAAAAAACTTGAGAAACTGAAACCTACCAACACAACAGAGGAAAAATATTGCCTCTTGAGTCTATGTAATATAAATTTTCAAAAATAATACCCAATAGTGGTGATAAGCAATAGCAGCAATATATTGATTGGATCTAACTCTTTTCTCCATTGTGTGTGGAATCTAGGTAGATGCTCTCCTTGAGATCTGTATGGCTCCTTGAGAAGTCAGAGGATGGTAGAAGTCATCAAAGGTAGATTTCATTGTTGTTTTTTTTTCCTTACCTTTTAATCTTGAAATATTTATAAACACACGAGAAATTTCAAATGTAGGACATAGAGTACTCTGTGCCTTTCGCCCAAATTTCCTCAGTGGTGATAATTTATGTAGCTGTAGAACAATATTAATTCCAGAAAACTGGTTTCAGTACATAACTGTTAACTAGATTATAGATCTTGCTAAGTTTTCTTTTCCATTTTTGTTTATTTATTTATTACCATTTTAACATGTATTCTTGTGTCTGTATTTGTGCATATGGGTACACAGTTCTATGCAATTCATCTATCACTCTGTCATCTAACAAGTACACATTTGTTGTAGTTGTTATCTTTACAACAAAAAATAAAAGTATTGAACTCTTCCATCATCACAAGTGACCTCCCTCATGTTATGCCTTTCTATTCACAAGCCCATGCCTACCTGCCTCTTGAGAACCACATATCTGTTATCAACCACTATCCTATAGTTTCAACAATGCTGTATCATGCTTTGTAAACAAAACAATACAGAACTTAAACTTCAGAAATTGACCTCTTTCACAAATAATAATTATATAGAAATCCACCTAGGTAGTTTCATTTGTCAATATTTGCTTCCTTTTTTTGCTAAGTAAAATGCATGACATAGATGTAACATAGATGTACATCTGTTAGATGTAACATAGATATACATAGATGTAACACAGATGTAACATTTGCCCAATGATAGACATTTGGATACTTCCAAGTTTTGAGTATTACCAAAAAAAAAAAAAAAAAAAAAAATGGCTGCTATGGACACTGATGTACAGGTTTTAATATGAATGTTGTTTTCAATTAGTTGCCTACGAGTGTGATTGCTAAATTGTATGTTTGGATATGTATAATTTTATAAGAAACTGCAAAATTACTTTTCAGAGTGGCTGTACCATTTTATATTCCCACCAGCAATGTATGAAAGGTCTAGTTCTTCACATTCTCAGAAGCATTTGGTTTTGTCACTATTTTTTTTTAATTTTAGCTGTTCTAATGTCTGTAGTGGTGTCTCATTGTAGCATTAATTTGTATATTCTTAATAGTGAATTATATTGAACAAATTTTTATATGCTTATTTCCTAACATATCTCTTCTTTGGTGAAATGTTGACGTATATTTTGCTGATTTTCTAATGGAATTTTTGTTACCTCTTGACTTTTTGAGAGTTCTTTATAGATTCTATATATAAGAGTTTAATCAGGTATGTGATTTACAAATGTTTTGCCTTTGTCCATAGTCATATTTTTGTCTTTAATGCCTCTAACAATGATATTTCCTTTAATAAAGCAGAGGTTTTTTTGAATAATTTATAGAAAAAGAGAAAACAGATATGGCTATATTTGCATGTTGAGTTTGTGGAGCTCTTTAGATAAGTAACATAATCATTACTGAATGTATTATATTGATGAAAAATACATTCCAATTTTCAAATAATTGATTTAGACAACACTATTTAGAATACAACCTACACATAAGCAGGAGGCTTGCATTTAAGTGAACTAAATTGGAACAAAAACTGTGATTCCTTTTTTTTCCTAAACACAAATATTTTGACTTTTTTTTCACTCTTTGAATCAATTAAAATGAAAAGAAGTTTCCATATATATGTTTTTCTGAGCCAGTATTTTGACATTTGTATGTAATATTCAACTAGAAATATCCCAAAACTTCTACTGAGATTAAAATCCAATAATATTGTTGATTTCCTTGTAAGAAATACTTAATTTTTTTCCATTTTAATTTAGTTTTAATGACAGTGCATTTCTTAGTTTCTAATAATGAAAAACTGGCGTATTCACCTAAGATAATTTAGAAATATAAGATATTACCTGATATGGTTTGGCTGTGTCACCCAAATATCATCTTGAAATGTAGCTCCCATAATTCCCATGTATTGTGGGAGGGAACTGGTGGGAGAGAATTGAATCGTGAGAATGATCTCCCCCATACTGTTCTCATGGTAGTGAATAAGTCTCATGAGATCTGATGGTTTTATAAGGGGTTTCCCGTTTTGCTTGGCTCTCATTCTCTCTTGTCTGCTGCCATTTAAGACATGTCTTTCGCTTTTCACCATGATTGTAAGGTACCCCCAGCCACATGGAATTCTGAGTCCATTGAACCTCTCTTTCTTTATAAATTACCCAGACTTGGATATGTCTTTATTAAGAGTGTGAAAATGGACTAATATAGTAAATTGGTACTGGGAGAGGGGCACTGCTGTAAAGATACCTGAAAATGTGGAAATGACTTTGGAACTGGGTAACAGGCAGAGGTTGGAACAGTTTGGAGGGCTCAGAAGAAGACAGGAAAATGTGGAAAAGTTGGGAACTTCCTAGACACTTGTTGAATGGCTTTAACCAAAATGCTGATAATTATATGGACAAGGAAATCCAGGCTGAGGTTGTCTCAGACAGAGATGAGGAACTTGCTGGGAACTGAAGCAAAAGCGACTTTTGTTATGTTTTAGCAAAGAGACTGGCAGCATTTTGCCTCTGCCCTAGAGATTTGTGGAACTTTGAACTTGAGGGAGATGATTTAGGGTGTCTGGCAGAATAAATTTCTCAGTAGCAAAACACTGAAGAGGTAACTTGGGTGCTGTTAAAAGCATTCAGTTTTAAAAGGTTAACAGATCATAAAATTTGTAAAATTTACAGCCTGGCAATTTAATAGAAAAGAAAAACTCACTTTCTGAGGAGAAATTCAAGACAGCTGCAGAAATTTGCATAAGTAACCAGTATCCAAATGTTAATAACCAAGACAATGAGGAAAATGTCCCCAGGGCATGTCAGAGAACTTTGTGGCAGCCCCTCCCATCACAGGCCCAGAGGCCTATGAGGAAAAAATGGTTTTGTGTGCCGCCGCCCTGCTTTGTGCAGCCTAGGGACTTGGTGCCCTGCGTCCCAGCCATTCTAGCCATGACTAAAAGAGGCCATGGCTTCAGAGGATTCAAGCCCCAAGACTTGGTAGCTTCCCCGTGGTGTTGATACTGAAGGTGTATAGATGTCAAGACTTGAGATTTGGGTACTTTCACCTAGATTTCATAGGTTGTATGGAAATGCCTGGATGCCCAGGCAGATTGCCGCAGGTATGGGGCCCATACAGAGAACCTCTGCTAGCGCAGTGAGGAAGAGAAATGTGGGGTTGAATGCCCCACACAGAGTCCCTACTTGAGCACTGCCTAGTGGAGCTGTGAGAAGAGGGCCACCATCCTCTAGACCCCAAAATGATCCACCAACAGCTTACACTGTGTGCCCAGAAACACCGTATACACTCAATGCCAGACCATGAAAGTAGTCAGGAGGGAGGCTACCCTGCAAAGCCACAGGGGAAGAGCTACCCAAGGCTGTGGGAGCCCACCTCTTGCACCAGTGTGACCTGAATGTGAGACATGGAATCAAAGGAGATTATTTTGGATTTTTAATATTTGACTGCCATACTGGATTTAGACTTTCATGGGGCATGGAGCCCCTTTGTTTTGGCCAGTTTCTTCCATTTGGAATGGCATATTTATCCAATGCCTGTACCCTCATAGTATTTAGGAAGTAACTAACTTGCTTTGGATTTTACAGGCTCATAGCTTGAAGGGACTTGTCTCAGATGTGACTTTGGACTGTGGACTTTTGAATTAATGCTGAAGTGAATTAAGCCTCTGGGGGCCTGTTGGGAAGGCATGATTGGTTTTGAAATGTGAGGACATGAGATTTGGAAGGGGCCAGGGGTGGAATGATATGATTTGGTGGTGCCCCCACCAAAATCTCATCTTGAATTGTAGTGCCCATAATTCCCACATGTTGTGGGAGAGACCTAATGCGAGATAATTAAATCATAGGGGTGGTTTCCTCTATTCTATTCTCGTAGTAATGAATAAGTCTCACAATCACTTGGCTCTCATTCTTTCTTGTCTGCCACCACGTAAGATGTGCCTTTTGCCTTCTGCCATGATTGTAAAGCCTTCCCAGGCATGTGGAACTGTCAGTCCACTAAATCTTTTTTCTTTATAAATTACCCAGTCTTAGGCATGTCTTTATCAGCAACATGAAAACAGACTAATACATTACCCCTAATATTATCAACCATTGACCTTTCATTGTTCTCAGAAGAAAATATTACAGATTACATTTTATGTTTACATTTGATTCTTCTGTAAGCTTGCTTTAATTATATCATTAAAAATGTTCTGATTTTTTTTACCATTTTGTAATGTCACAGTACCTTAGATAAAAGGACAATGATACTTACATAATACATGATAATTTTTGATGCTATACATTATTTGACAAATTTTGGTTATAGAAAATAAAGTAATGATGCTGAATTGGTAGAAACCCTTGTTTATTAAATCCATCTAATTACTGTCATCATTTCCCAAACAGCTTTAAAAATGTTCTCACCACATTTAACATATATATATTGATTGAGAAATGTGTTAGAATAAAGAGTGAGCATGTAGTAATGACAACTGTTTTCATTGTGATGAGATGGAAACTATGAATAACTTACTATTATTTAATTAGTTTAATTAAACTAATTAAATTTAAGTTTAATGTTTTACTGGTATTCTGTTCTCTGTTTAGTAGATGATAGATATTTTGAACACTCAAGGTTAAAATCTTATCTCTGACTTAAGGCATGTCAGATTTGAGGGAAGACAATTTGCATATGAGTTAATTAATCATTTCATATTTCTTCCTAATAAAATGTTAAATTTTGATTGCCAGATAAAAGTGTTAAAATAGTTTTGAGAAGACACAAAATAGATGAACTAATGGAAAAAAATGAGCTAAAGCTGGGTTGCATTGGATTAGAATTTAGATTGGCAGATCTTGGCATAAGTATTACAAATATATGTAAGGTGATACAAATGAGGTAGTTAGAGAAGAAGTCATAGCAAAGATGTTCCTTTCTCTACAAATATTAATTTTGCTGTGACACTAAATAACAGTGCAATTCTATTTGTTTTCTCTTTATGTATCAATTTATTTGTAATTTTTAAAGGGAAACATGAATATATACCAAACATCATCAGAAAGAAAATATATGATAAACGTAAACTTACCTTAGCATCAGATAAAAATGTCTAAGTAGTATATGCTTATTGGAACAAAATGTTATACTTTACGTTAGTCTAAAAATGAAGACTGGGGACATGATAGGGTGAGGGGGCAGTCTGGATGGCTGACTAGAAGCAGCCAGTGTATATGGCTTATATGGAAAGGAATGGAAGAAGTGATGAAATACAACACCTTCAACTGAAACATCCAGGTACTCACATTGGGACTAATCAAATAAACAAATTGAGCCATGGAAAATGAAGAAAAGCAACACATGACAACAGCCAACCTGGGAGTAACACAGAGTCATGGGAACCTCCGTTTACCTACACTCCAGATCCTGCATCTCTCTGGGGTGCGGGTCAAGCAAATGACCCTTGGCCATAACCACTACTAAGATCCCTTCCTCTGCTGCTTCCAAGTTGGGGAAGGAACATAAACACCGAGATCTCCACAGAGCTGCAATGGGTAGTCCAGGAGTGCCAAGTCATGACCTACACATACACTCACTACCCAGGGTAGTGGTGAGTGAATGTGTGGTCCCAGAAAACCATGCTCATCCTACGGATATTTGCAACCCTTGGGTCAGGAGATCTTGAGAACCTACTCCATCACAGCCTTCACCTTTAGCCTGACAGACAGAGTTATGTGGAGTCTTGGCAGAGGCACCACTCAGGCATGCATGGAGACCTGTAGTCTTAGATACTCAGAATTTCCTGCAAAAATAGCTGCTGCTCTCCTGCAAACTTGGAGGTTAGATCCCCCCTTAAGAAAGAGGCTGATTCCAGGGGGCTGAGCAGTGACAGCCTACAAGCCCCACTTTCATGGCAACTCACCAGATAAGACCCACTGGCTTTGAATTCCAGCCAGCCACTGGTAGTGACATTGCACACCTTAAGAAGGAGCTCTCTGTGGGAGGGACAGGCCACCATCTTTGCTGTTTGGGAACCTTAGCTATTCCCACCTTCAGGATTTGCAGAGACTGAGCCCACCTGGGGCAGAAGGAATCCCCTCAGCACAGCACAGCTGCTCTATCAAAATATGGTCACATTGGTGCTTTAATTGGGTACCCAATCCCATTCCTCTTCACTTGGTGGGATCTCCCAACTGGGGCCTCCAGTCACCCCCATTGGCATTCTCTGGCTGACAAAGTTTTCTAACCTACCTGGGACAGAGCTCCCAGAGGGAGAGGAGGGAACCATCTTTGCTGTTTGGGCAACTCAGCCATTCCAGCCTTTGGGCTTTGGAGTATCTGAGGTGACTGGGGGCTGAAGCAGACCCCCAGCACAACACAGCTGCTCTACCAATATGTGACCAGACTGCTTTTTAAAGCAGGTCTCTGATCCCATTCCTCCTCACTAGAAGGGACTTTCCAAATGGGGTCTCCAACCACTTCCTACAGGTACCTTTGGATTGGCAACAAACCCGTACTTCCCAGGAACAAAGCTCCCAGAAGGAGGGAAAGGCTGCCATCTTTTCTGTTTTGCAAACTTCATTGATGATACCCCCAGGTAATGGAAAACCCAAGATGACAAGTGACTAGGGTGGGTCACAAGTATACCACAGCATCCCTGTGCAAAAGTGACCAGACTTTTATGTGGATACCCATTCCCATATCTCCTCACCAAGTTGGTCCTCTAGGTCTGGGCCTCCTGCCACCCGCTGCCAAAGTTATAGAGCCAGCAGCAACTCGGCAACTCCCTGGAGAGAGCCTCCAGGGTTAAATAAAAGCCTCTCTGTTACTCCCTCTGCAGTGGAACTGCCCTTGACACCTTCAGAGTAACAAAGAAATAAAATGCCTAAGTGCCTCATCCACACCTCCAACAAGCTGGCAGTCAACCCAAGGAGAAGAGGTCAGCCTGTCTCCCAAGAGTCCCACATACTCCCCACTGCTTGTCACTAGACAGAGAACTCTTGTCTTTGGCTCACAGCACAGACCCTCTATCCTGGGTTGATTGCACTGAGTAATTGCTGACCTGCATCTCTCTGGGGTGCAGGTCAAGCAAATGACCCTCAGCCAAAATCTCCACTAAGATCTTTTCCTCTGCTGCCTCTAAGTTGGGGAAGAAACATAAACACTGAGATTGCTCCAAAGCTGAAGTGGGAATCCCAGGAGTGCCAAGTCACAATGTACAGCCAGCACTCAAGGGGGAGAGGAACCTACGCTTTCAGAACACTGAGAGGGAACATTGCTGCAACTGTGGGGAAAGATAGGTGTATTAGTCCATTCTCATGCAGCTATGAAGAAATACCCTAAACTGGGTAATTTACAAAGAAAAAAGGGTTAATTGACTCATAGTTCCTTATGGCTTGGGAGGCCTCAGGAAGCTTACAGTTATGATGTAAGGCACCTCTTCACAGGGCATCAGGAGAGATAATGAGAGCTGAGCAAAGTGTAGGAGCCCCTCATAAAGCCACCAGTCTCATGAGAACTCAGTATCACAAGAAAAGCATGGAGGAAACTGCCCCCATGATTCAATTATCTCCACCTGGTGCCATATTTGCCACATGGAGATCATTATAATTTAAGGTGACATTTGGTTAGGGACCCAGAGCCAAACCATATCACTAGGGGAGTCACAAAACTGAGCAAGAGTCTAACAACTAACCAGAGATCCTAAATGCCATCTGCTAGATCACACCCCAAAGCTTCAACACCAAAATTACCTCACTAACATAACCCCCTCTGAAAATAGAGACAAGATGTCAGTTTCAAATAAAGACCCTGCACAAAGCCTCAGCCTTTTGAAAACATTCAGAAAAGTAGTTTATTGACTGTACTTAATCTACACTGCAGTTAAGGAACACCCACACTCAGAGATGATAAAAATCAATGCAAGAACTTTGGTAACTCAAACAGCCAGAGCATCATATATCCTCCAAACGACTGCACCAGTTCTCCCACAAGAGTTCTTAACCAAGTTTAACTGTCTGGAATGACAGAAATGTAATTTAGAATATGGATAGGAACAAAGATCATTGAATTTCAGGATGGTGGCAAAACCCAATCCAAGGAAAATAAGAATCATAATAAAGCAATAGAGGAGCTGAAGGACAAAATAGCCCATGCAAAAAAGGACCTAATGTGTCAGACAGAACTGAATAACACAATATAATAATTTCACAAGGCAATCAAAAGTATTAATAGCAAAATAAACCAAGCTGAGGAAAGAATATCAGAAATTGAAGACTAGTTCTATGAAATAAGTCAGACAAAAATGAAGAAAAAAGAATGAAAAGTAATAAATAAATAGCTGAGAAGTATGGGATTATGTAAAGAGGCCAAATCTATGAATCACTAGCATCCCTGAAAAGGAGGGGGGAAAGCAAACAACTTGGAAAATATATTTCAGAATATTATCCAAGAAAACTTCCCCAACATTGCTACAGAGGCCAATGGTCAAATTCAGGAAATACAGAGAACTCCTGCAAGATTCTACACAAGAAGATTATCGTGAGACTCATAATTGTCAGATTTTATCAGGCTGAAAAGTAGAGAAAGAATGTTTAGTAAAGGCAGCTAGAGAGAAAGGGCAGGTCACCTACGAAGTGTGAACCCCATCAAGCTAACAGTGGACCTCTCAGCTGAACCCCGACATGCCAGAAGAGATTGGGGGCCTATATTCAACATTCTTAAAGAAAAAAAAATCAACCAATAATTTTACATCCAGTCATACTAAACTTTCTAAGTGAAGGAGACATAAGATTCTTTTCAGATACACCTACTTTTCAAGAGATCTTAAAAGAAGCACTAAATATAGAAAGGGAAGAAAGACCACTACCAGCTAATATAAAAACACACTTAAACAAACAAAGACATACCAGTGTCACTGTAAAGCAACCACACAAACAAGCTAACATAATAGCCAGCTAACAGCACAATGACAGGAACAAATCCACACATATCAGTACTAACCAGACTAAATGCCCCATTTAAAAGGTACAGAGTGGCAAGCTGGATAAAAAAGCATGACCCAATGGTGTGCTGTTTTCAAGAGACCCATCTCATGGGTAATCACACTCATAAGCTCAAAATAAAGTGATGAAGGAAAATCTACCAAGCAAATGAAAAACAGGAAAAAAAGCAGGGGTTGCAATCCTAATTTCAGACAAAACATATTTCAAGCCAACAAAGATAAAAAAATGCAAAGAAGGACATTACCTAATGGTAAAGAGTTCAATTCAACAAGAAGACCTAATTATCCTAAATATGTATGTACCCAACACAGGAGTGCTCATATTCATAAAGCTTGTGCTTAGAGACTTACAAAGGGACATACGCTACCAAATAATAATAGTGGGAGACTTCAGCATTCCACTAAGTATCCAAAACAGAATGGTACTGGTACAAAAACAGGCATATAGAACAACGGAACAGAATAGAGGGCCCAGAAATAAAGCTGCACATCTACAACCGTCTGATCTTCAACAAAGCTGACAAAAAGAAGCCATGGGGAAAACACTCCCTATTCATTACATGTTCTGGGGTAACTGGCTAGCCATTTGTGAAAGATTAAAGCTAGACCCCTTCCTTATACCATATGCAAAAATCAACTCAAGATGGATCAAAAACTTAAATGTAAAACCCAAACCTATGAAAACCCTAGAATACAACCTAGACAATAGCATCCTGCACACAGAAACAGGCAAAAATTTCATGACAAAGGCACCTAAATTAATCTCAATAAAAGCAAAAATTGACAAGTGGGATCTAATTAAACTTAAGAGATTCTTCACAGTAAAAGGACCTAACAACAGAATAAACAACCTACAGATTGGGAAAATTTTTTTTTTGCAAACTATGTATATCACAAAGGTTTAATATCCAGTATCTATAAGGAACTTAAAATAATTTACAAGAGAAAACCAACCAACCCCATTAAAAGTGGGCAGAGGACATGAACAGATACTTCGCAAAAGAAGATATACATGTTGCCAAAAAGCATATGAAAAATATTTCAACATCACTGATAATTAGAAAAATGAAAATCAAAACCACAATGAGATAACACCTCACACTGGTAAGAATGGCTATTATTAAAAGTAAAAAAATAATAGATTCTGGCAAATCTGTAGAGAAGTGGGTACACTTATACACTATTGGTGCAAGTGTAAATAATTTCAACCCTTGTGGAATGTAGTATGGTGATTCCTCAAAGAGCTAAAAGCAAAATACCATTCAACCCAGCAATCTCATTTCTGGGTATATTTCCAGAGAAATAGAAATCATTCTATCATAAAGACACATGCACATGAATGTTTACTGCAGCACTGTTCACAATAGCAAAGACATGGAATCAACCTAAATGTCCATCAGTTATAGACTGGATGAAGAAAATATGGTACATATACATCATGGAATACCATGCAGCCATCAAAAAGACACAATGTTGTCTTTTGCAGGAACACGGATGGAATTGAAGGCTATCATCCTTAGCAAACTAATTCAGGAACAGAAAACCAAATGCCTCATGTTCTCACTTATAAGTGGGAGTGAAATGATAAGAAGTTATGAACAGAAAGAAGGAAACAACAGACACTGGTGTCTACTTGAAGGTAGAGAGTAGGAGGAGGGAGGAGGAGCAGAAAGGATAACTATTGGGTACTGGGCTTAATACCTGGGTGATGAAATAATATGTACAACAAACCCCCATGACACATGTTTACCTATATGACAAATCTTCACATGTGCCCCCAAACCTAGGATGAAAGTTAAAAAAAAAATAATTTTTTTAATGAAGACAAATACTGAAAATTTAAATTTAATGAGTACTTTTAATTTCTAGTTGGTAGTTGAGTTCGCTGGAAGCAAATGCTATGCAGAAAATAAAACCTAAATAACATAAGTGAGAGAAGGTTATTGCCTTTAATGTTAAAATATACTTTTAAATGAATTGTCAATCAGCCTAGGCTAGGTTATGTTGCATTAAAAGCAATCTTGGCTGGGCATGATGACTCATGCCTGTAATACCAGCAGTTTGGGAGGCTGAGGCAGGTGGATGACTTGAGGTCAGGAGTTCGAGACCAGCCTGGTCAACATGGTGAAATCCCATCTCTACTAAAAATACAAAAATTAGCTTGGCATGGTGGCAGGCGCCTGTAATCCCAGCTTCTCGGGAGGCTGAGGCAGGAGAATCGCTTGAAACTGGGAGGTGGTGGTTGCAGTGACCCCACATCCTGCCACTGCATTCCAGCCTGGGTGACAAAGCAAGACTTTGTCTCAAAAAAATAAATACTGAAAAAAAAATAAAAAATATAAAAAAAGTAATCTCAAAAATTTCAGTAGTTTACAACATCAGATAATTATGTTACATTGCAAATCAGCAGAAGAAGTCTCTCTAGAACAAAGGGCCCCTGCAGCAGAGAGATAAAGAGCAATAGTGGGACTACCAATGGCTCCGAGTTTCTGCTTAATGGCATCACCTATCTTGTCCACTCCCACTTCATGGTCAAAGCAAATTACATGATCAAGCCCAATATGAGATGGGTGAGTAAAAAATAATCTTGTGGGGGGTAAAGGCAGCAATTAAATAACTGAAAATATCATGTCAGTCAACTACATATTAATTATAAAAACTTCATCACCCAACTAGAAAAATATGCAAAGTATGTAAATATGTGTTTCACAAAAGAGATCATTCAAATGACCAAAATAATGTGAAAGGTGGTTCAAAATATAAGAAGATATATTTTTTCAATTATCACTTTGTGAAAGTTTAAAGTGTTTAACCATAGTCAAGTGTTGAGATATTATGGAAAGTCTTTATGATCTATTCATTGGAATGCTATCATAAATAAATAATATTTATTCAGAGGAGGTATTTTGGAAATTATTCTCGAAATATAAAATATAATTTGATCTAGTAATAGGACCTTGAACAGTTAACATTAATAAAATAATTACAAAAATGTAAAGAGATACACGAACTGTATTTTATTATTGTTTACTGTAGACAAAAATTAGAAATATAAAAAATGTCTGTCAGTGAGAGTCAGATTAAACAGTTTACACCTAAAATGCAATCTTTACTATGTAGACATTTAAATTGAGAAAGAATTTCTCTCTATCGCTCTCTCTCCGTAATCTGTCTACCTATCTCCATATTATACTTTTGTATAATAAAACTTTTAACAGCACAGATGTCATGTGTTTATATGTGCGCCATTACATTTATTTTTTACTTACATTAATTTATCCAGAGGTATATTGCAAGGAATGTTGCCAACAAATCTAACTTGAATGTTTTTAAGATCCTGGTAATTTGAAAAATTTGTTAGAGTATTTGTTTTACAATAAACAAGTCCCATCTTTACTCTCTGAATAAAATAATATGTACGTTCTCTTTTTAAAAAGATTAGGCTCTTATTGAACATAGCATCAGCTCCAGTCACTACTTTCTTCAATGAGCTGAGTTAGATGTACACTCAAGAATCCGTGCCTGGGCTATCTATAATTGCCAGTGATATTAGCACCACATTTGTAGGTTTCTTCCAGCCTCTGAAATTGGAGATAATTGTCAATGATTAGGTGGAGCACCTAAATCCATGTTATGTTTATTAATATTTATGATTAATTAATAGTGTGTTTCAAAGAATCAGATCGTGTTTGTTTGATGTAGCTTTGATAATGCTGTTTTCCCATTTGATATGAAGCATTGGTCCTTCTTGGTGGCAAATGATGCAAAAGGTCCATGGTCCAGATGTACTGCAAGGAAGAGTCCAAAAACTTCTGTTCAAGAGAGATATCTTCTACAACTCTAGCAAAGATGAAGAAATCACTGGTGCCTACTTTGGGATGACTATTACAAATGCTCTTGTCATAATGTTAGCTTACTATAATTGTCAACATCAAACTTCCAAAGATGCTAGACCTATTGTCGGTCTCAATATTCTCAGAATTATCAAAAAGTCATTAACTGTTGCTATTGTTTATGGTTTTAAACAAGACGTTGGTGGTAAACTAGGTTAAACTAATTTACACTCACAGAAACAATTTATAAGCATTACCATTTCTCCACAACATTACCAGCAACTGTTAGGACTTTTTAATAATAGCCATTCTCTCTGGTATTTGATGGTATCTCATTGTGGTTTTGATTTGCATTTCTCTGATGATCAGTGGTGTTGAGCTATTTTTCATATGCTTGTTGGCCACATGTATGCCTTTTGTTTGAAAAGTGTCTGTTCATGTTCTTTGCCCACTTTTTATGGGGTTGTTTGCTTCTTTTCTTGTAAATTTGTTTAAGTTCCTTGGAGATACTGAATATTAGACCTTTTGTGGATGCATAGTTTGGAAAAATTTTCTCCCATTCTGTAGGTTGTCTGTTTATCTGTTGATAATTTCTTTTGCTGTGCAGACGGTGTTTAGTTTAATTAGATTCCATTTGTCAATTTTTGCTTTTGTTGCAATTGCTCAAACCTAAAGACAGAAATTTCATTCGGGTCAGTGATCCCGTTACTGGGTATATACCCAAAGGAAGATAAATCATTATGTTATAAAGATACATGAAGGTGTATGTTCATTGCAGCAGTATTCACAATAGCAAAGACATGGAATCAACCTATATGTTCATCAGTAGTAGACTGTATAAAGAAAATATGGTAAACATACACTATGGAATACCATACAGCCATAAAATACCAAGACCATTTCCTTTGAAAGGACATGGATGTAGCTGAAGGCCATTATCCTTAGCAAACTAACACAGGAACAGAAAACCAAATACTGCATGTTCTCACCTATAAGTGGTAGCTAAAAGATGAGAACACATGGACACATAGGGGTGACCAACACACACTGGGACCTTTCGGAAGGTGGAGGGCAGGAGGAGAGAGAGGATGAGAAAAAATAACTAATGGGTACTAGGCTTAATACCTGGGCGATGAAATAATCTGTACAACAAACCCTTATGACACAAATTTACCTATGTTACACATCTGCTCTCGTATCCCTGAACTTACAGTAAAAATAAAATGATCATATCATAAAAAATAGGTTAACCTTTAACTTAAAAGGTGGTTTTTTTTAAATGTGTAAGTCCTCACTATTGAGTATTAATACTTTTGGTCAAATCTAAAGACTAACACTTAGTAAGAGAAGATTTTTCACAGACAGAAGGTCTAACATTTTGTTTCTTATTTCAAGTCCAAGTATAAGAAAGACATCAATGAGAACAAGAGAATTAACTCTCATGTCTGTTCTACTTGTAAATATGCTGAATGTACTTTCTTTTCAAAACTCAGGTCAATATTGATACTGATTTTCTTTAACATGAGGCTGACTCCTATACCTCCATCATCTGGTCCAGTTCAAACAAGGAAATGCTCACCTGTATTGTAGCCTTCTGAATCTTTGAGAAAGCCCTTCCCTATGCAAAGCTAGACAAATCACAGACGAGTGTCCCCATCCTGATGAAGATTACACATATAACCTGAATATTCAGAACATTTTACAGGACTTCTTCAATGTAAAAAATTTGACAGGAACATCTGTCCCTGTGAGGCTGTTGTCTGTGGTGCAGCTGTTCAGGCAGGAATCTCATCTGGGTACAAATCTGACAATGTTCAACACGTGCTTCTCTTGTATATCAGCAATTTTTCCATTGGTCTTGAACTCAAAATAGTTCACATTGAACACAATATCAGCATGCCCAAAAAACAGACACAGGCCTTCACTGCTTACTCAGATAACCAGTTTAATATGCTCATTCTAGTTTGTGAAGGTAGATGTTCCATAGCAACCTGCTTGTAAAGTTGTAACACACAGGCATTCTACTGTATCCATGGTGAGTCTCAAATCAATGTGACAAGGGCAGTTTGCTCAAAGATGATAATGAGTGTTCAATTTAAGAGGCTAAGAAACACAAAGTTGAAATAAGAAGAAGAGAGACAAGGTGTTCTAAGAGTTCTCTCAAATCCTACAACTTGAACAGGAAAGCCATAGTTGAAGGTAAGACATAGCAACACAGTGTCAAAGATGAGGACAAACATTCTTGACAAATGTAATGAAATCATGAACAAGTTTGTTGAGAATAACATTGCAGAGAAAGATAAATTTGGATATCAGCAAAAAGAGATGGAGAAAGTCTGCAACCTCAGCATTGTTAAGCTGTAGCAGAGTATAGAAACATACCAGAAATACTAAAACAATAACGACAACACAACAGAAAACAGCAAAAGAAAACTAACATATACAACAATTCACATTTAACAATCATAGTTCAAATTGTAAGTCATGATTGCTAAATTAAAAAAAAAAATCACTACTTTCCAAATGTACAGGGAATTGGTTAACATGGATATTTGCTGTTACCTGTTTATAAGTTCCACAGTGGAAAATAAAGAACATATAGAGGAAGAAGACACAAAAAAAAATCAAGAAAAGGAGTAAAAAGATCATTTTAATAATTACCATAATTTCTATTTTTCCATTAGTAATTTCTCCTTTCTAAACCCAAATTAGCTAATTGGTACCAAAAAAAATAAAGTGAGTATTTATTATCTTTTTAATGTGGCATTTAGCTTACTAGATTTTCTTATTTTCCAGTACTAGTTTTTTTGATAAGTAAGTTAAATACAAGATATCATAAATTTAAAAACACAGAATATACTTACATGCATTTATCTCATTTCTGGGTATAATAATTTTGGACATATTAGAAAACTGGGAATCGAGAAAATATGAAGATCAAATACAGGGCACTGGATACACACAATCTATCTGAAAATGGAATTTTAATTTGTTGTATTTTGAGATGTAAAATTTCTCTCCTTTGTTGCCTTTGTCAGAAGGATTAATAAATGATGGTTTAATGATATGAAGGTTTTAGCAGTAAAGAAATTATGAGCTCTCTGTAGCTGAACTACAGCCAGACTATTTTTCATCCATTTTGGGTACTCATATTGGTTTCCTATGCTATAAGTACAAAAATAGAAGATTTATATGCACTGTTTTACTTACATAGAACTCAAATATGTGTTTATAAGCATATTTTAATTGGACAGAAACTCTACTACTAAAAGAATGTGTATCAACACTATATATACTGGATATCAATTTAACACAAAGCATCAAAAATAGATAAAAAGTTACTTTTTACCCTATATCAAAAAGTTTTGCTCCACGTATTAACCTAGATACAATTTTTCTTGAAAAACTCAAGTTGCATTTAAGTAGATAATCATAAGTTAGATTAAAGGGAGAGGAAGACCAATTAGTTAAAGAGATATTAGTGAAAAATAAATATACGGTATAGTAAACTACAAAAAACACAGACATCTGTAATGTTAAGATTTAAGATTAAAGGAGGTTACCCTTGGCCATTTAATAATGATCCATTCCATAAAACAAGTCATGACAGAAATATCAATATTAATAGCTAAAATTTATTCAGGAGTTAAAACTCTCAGGCAGTATGCTCTCCATTCTATAGTTTTTATGTCATTTCTCTCACACACACACTCATGAGAGAGCACTATTGTATTTTCCTATGTTGCATATATAAATCATAATCCTCACACTTAAGTGACTCTCCACTATTTTCTTGCCAAGCTTGAACTCTGGGAATTTTCCATGAAGCTGAGGATTTTACACCCTTGCTGATGCACACAGTCATTACTACCCAGGTCTGGTCATCTGCCTTGTGCACTGTCAAGAACCAGAAAAACAGTTCCTGTTGCTCCAATTAGTTCCCCATAGATAATCCGTTTTTTTTTTTTTTTCCATCTTTGTGAGGAATATCCACATTTCTTTCTCTCCTACAGCTTTTCTCTGCCCCACAAAATAGTTTGTTTTCTTTTCTTTCTTCATAGTAGGTGGTCATGGCCTGTGTGCAGTGGGAAGATACTAGCAACCAACAATTTAGGGAGCAAAGAGAGGTTTGTTGTTCATTTAAAAACAAAAATGAAGAACTCTTCCAAAAGGAAAAAAATAAAAAAATAATAAAATGAAAACAAAAAAGAAAACCTCTCAAACAATGCAATGTTCACATAGTTATCACATACAATCCGTGTTAGTTTGACACCAGAGCCAGAGTTCTTAATCACCGCCAACTGGAGCTGGTATACACGTGTGTTACACCACAGACTCAGATAATAGACTGTCTAGATTCAGTTACCAGCTTCACCACATGCTTGCTCTATGACTCTGCAAAAGTTACTATGTCTCGGCTTCCTTGTAAAAGGTTGATAATGATTTATAGTTATTTATTTGTTTGTTTGTTTTTTTATAGAGTCCGGGTCTCCATTCTGTCACCCAAGCATGAGTGCAGTGGTGTAATCATAGCTCACTGCAGTCTCAAACTCCTGGGCTCAAGAGATCCTCCCACCTCAACCTTCCAAATAGCTGGGACTGCAGGCATGTGCCACCATGCCTGTTTTGTTTTCTTTGTTTTGTTTTGTTTTTGAGACGGAGTTTCGCTCTTGTTGCCCAGGCCGGAGTTCAGTGGCGCGCTCTTGGCTCACTGCAACCTCCGCCTCCCGGGTTCAAGCTATTCTCCTGCTTCAGCCTCCCAAGTAGCTGGGATTACAGGTGCCTGCCACCATGCCCAGCTAATTTTTTGTATTTTTAGTAGAGACAGGGTCTCACTATGTTGGCCAGGATGGTCTCGAACTCCTGACCTCAGGTGATCCACCTGCCTCTGCCTCCCAAAGTGCTGGGATTACAGGCGTGAGCCACTGCACCCAGGTGGTTGTTTTTTTTTTTAACATTTTTTTCTTAGAGAGGGGGTCTCACTCTGTTGCTCAGTCTGCTCTCAAACTCCTGACCTCAAGTGATCCTTCTGCCTCAGCCTCCTGAATCACTGGGATTACAGGTTTGAGCCACCACACCCAGCGATAATTACCTTATTAACAGTACTTGTCTTCTTGGTTTGTTGTAATGATTAAATGAGATGATATACATTAAAACCAGGCAGCAGGACCTGGTACAAAGTCAGTACTCTAAAGATGTTAATCTGTTGTTCTGGGGACAATATACATTTGCCCTGATTCTGTGCCTTCCTTCTTATTTGTTCATACTGATTTTGACCACTCACCTACCCTGACTTACACCTCTGTGTTTGTCAGACTTTGCTTTGGGTAGGCAATGCCAGAGAGTAGAGGCAGTACAGGTTTTGGAGAGCATTTGAAATCTGTGATTTTGGATGAGATGCTTACTCATTCATCATTACATTCTTCATCGGTCAAACTGAAAGTTAGAATACTTAATAATGTCTCTGTTGAGAATAATTGAGCCAAAAGAGTTAAGAACTTAGTTTTCTATACTATTACTACTACTGTTGCTAGTTATATTAGCAATACAATAGCAACAGCAGCCACAATTTGGTGAGCACTATATATGCTCCATATCTTTTTGAGTAATTTTATAAAAACATTTTATTTTACCCTATAATTATTGATTTGGGAGGTTATTAATATTGACATTTTAAAATAAAATTGCTGAGCCTCAAACAGTTGTTCTGATATTTAAGTGACCTGTCCTAAGGACTACTTACCAGGATACAAAATCAACATATAAAAAATCAGTAGGGTTTCTAAACATTAACAATGTATTATCTGAAAAAGAAATTAAGTAGACAATCTCCTTTTACAACAGCATCAAAAATAACAAAATATTTAGAAATAAAGTTTACCAAGAGTTGAAAAATCAGTATATTAAAAGCTATAAGATACAGGTGAAAGAAATTGGAAAAAAGATATTAGCAAATGAAATGATATCCCATGTTCTTGAATTGGAAGAATTAATACAGTTAAAACATTCATACCATCCAAAATGATCTACAGATTAAGTGCAACTCTATCAAAATTCCAACATTTTTCACTGAAAGAGAGAAAAATGATTCTAAAATTATTGCAGCACCACATAAGATCCTGAATAGCTAAAGCAATCTTACTAAAAAAATTTTTAAAATTAAAAAGCTGGAATCACCACACTCCCTGATTTCAAACTATATTGCAAAGCTATAGTAATCAAAAAAGTATGCTATTAGCATAAAAACAGATATATAGACTAATGGAACAGAATAGAGAGCCAACACAAATATGATCAGTTCATCTGTGACAATTCATCTGTGTATTCCCCAAAATACACAATGGGGAGAAAATAGTCTCTTAAATAAATGCTGAAGGGAAAACTGGATATCCACAAGCAAAAGAATGAAATTGAACCCTTACTTTCCATAATATTGGCAATGATTTTTTGGACATGACTCCAAAAGCATAGGCAACAAAAGCCAAAATAGACAAGCAGGACTACATCGAACAAAATCTTCTCCACAGTACAGGAAATAGTCAATAAAATGAAAATGCAAATTACAGAATGGTGGAAAATGTTTGCAAATCATGGATGTGATAATAAAGGGTTAATGTCTAAAATATATAAGTAACCCATACAACTCAAGGAATAACCCAGTTTAAAAATGAGCAAAGTACCTGAATAGACATTTCTTCAAAGAAACCATACAAATGGCCAACAGGTATATGAAAAGATGTTTAACATAACTAATCAGGAAAATGCAAGTCAAAACTACAACGAGCTATCAGCTCATAACTGTTAGTGTGATGACTATCAAAAAATACGAGAGATAATAGGTGTTGAACTAGCTTGCGGAGAAAAGGGAACCCTGTACACTGCTAATAGGAATGTACGTTGGTATATCCAATATGAAAAACAATATCAAGTTTCCTCAAACAAATAAAATATATTTTCAAAATCTACTCAGTTCTACTCAGATTTGTGCAATGCTGATTTTTGCATGTTGTATTCCATTTTATAATTTGATTAGATGTTTAACTTTCCTGTTTATAAACACAGCTATGTCTGTCCCCATACTAATGTTAACTTAATTTCATTTCATTTCTACCTGTTTTACCAATCACATGAAGGGTGGTGATGATTTAACAAAGGTCCACAAGAATTGTTGATATTATCACAGATGATGAATACCATTCAAATGAGGGTGAATGAGCTTGCTCTTTCCAAGAAATGCAGTCTTTTATTATTTAAAATATTATTTTCAAGTAAATTTTCATTTATTATTTATTTGAGTGAGGATTCTGGGCAATGACAGCTGTTGCTTATATAGACCTTATAATAAAGGAATTCTCACACATCTCCCTTAACTGAAAGGGTTGGAATTTTTAATCCATGCACCCTGTAAAACTAATGCTTGTATGAAAAATGTGATTTAATTCTGGCAATGTTAATGCCTAGTTCAGGAGTATATGTAGTTTATTTGAGCTGCAATCTCAAAAAGGCCCTAGGTGACCATGAGTGTGAACACATTCAAGACAAATTATCAATTTTTCAAACTGCTATATCCAGAAGGGCCAGATAAACAGGAAGTAATAAGTGCTTTCTTCACAAAGAAATTACTTAATTCATTAAGTCAGGAAGTACTAGAAAGACTGGGGAACCAGAAGCTTGAGGTCTATTAAACATTATATTTCTGAATAAATCACCTATCAGCTCTATGTTTCAAAGAACTAGGGTTGGTTTTATTTGACACTCCAATTTCTCATGGGTGTTTGGTGAGAATGAATGAGATAGGATGAAAGACTGGTTTTGAATTTCTAGAAATAAATGTCCCATATATATTTTAGGAACTATTTCAAGAGATGGATTTCAGAAACTAGGATCTTAAATTGTTGGCTGTGTGACATGCTGCAGCACAATGTCTTGGATTCTTCCCTTTGCCTTGGGGCAGCATTGCCCAATATTTTTTCAGGCTGTGACATAGTTATGAACTTCTGGGGGCACATTGTAAAAACAAATAGAACTTCTCAGTTACAGCTGCTTTGTCATTAAGGGAAATGGTATTTATAGACCCTCTACTATGTAAAAGTAATCATGTAAAAGTTGTTACATATATAATTAAATTTAATATTTTCAACAATTCTATGGTATTATTTTGGAACAAATCAGAGAATATTTGTATTATCAAGCTGAATTTCACCTTACCAATTACATTATATTTATAAAAATATATTGTTTTATAATTGGCTATTAAGGCTAAGTATACTTTGTTGGCTATCACAGTAATTACTAAGGGTTTTCTCTTTTCACCCCCCAATGACTCATTTGTGTTCCCTGTCAAAGAGGCCAGTCTTCCCAGATTGAAAAAGTTTCTTTAGTCAATGTTTGTTTACAGTAAAGAATTGGCTAGAACTTCCAAACAAGGTCTCAAGGTCCATTTCTAAGAAACATACTAAATTTTGGTTTTCATATTTCCCAAACTTCTAGTTATCATGAAGCTATTCTGTGCTTCAAATTAAATTATATATGTAAATTTGCATAATAACATTTAAAATATGATACAAGTATAACACCATGAACCGTCTTATTATCACAAATAACAGAAGGAAAGTGAGTTAGGGAGGAAAGAAAACAATAAAATATGAGTGAAAGAGCAAAATTGTACATATTAATACATATGTAGATAAAGGAGTATTGCTTAGCAAATCTGACCACAGTTTTACAGTCAAGGTCATCAGTCAGCCTAGCTCTGTTATGTACAGAATCAAGGTCATAGACTTGGGCAACTTTACATGCTACTAAACTTGCTGTTCACAGACAAATCCAAAATAACCTGCTGATGAATTAATATTCATGAAAGCTGAGGAAGTTACAGTTTTTCATAGTTTGTTTTAACATCATTAGAGCTTACATTCCCATTCCAAACTTGCAAATAATAAGCAAGTAATATGGGACATCAAGAAAGCTTTAAGTTGTGTATGAGAAGATCTCCTGTATTTTAAAAGCTGATTAGGTTTTGGTCAGATGGTTGCTCACTGGTCTTTGCTTGATAAAACTAGCTACAGTCTATACAAAACCTTAATAGGTATAGTCTCTGTTTTAGTGGTTACCAATTTATTTTAAAAATATAATGTTTATTGCACAGGCACAGCATGAACATGACATTTATTAAATAATTATTATGTTCAATGTGCTATCCTAGCAGGTAGAAAACAGGAGGAGTTGAATAATTATTACCCAATCTAGGACTTAGTTGGTCAGGGGTATTGTGCTTAGTCACTACTAAGCATAATCCTTATAACACTTTCCTGAAGCAGGTGTTACTGTTTCACCTTACAGATGAGGGAACTATAATACCAAGATTTATGTGTCTTGCCTAAGAACCGCATATGTTTAATGTGTACAATTTGATTAGTTTGGACATGTGCAAACGCCTGTGATACCATCACCATAAGCAAGGTAATACATACTGAACAGCTCCCAAAGCTTTGCATCTGTTTCAAAATTTTTGCTTAGTATGGTTTTTGTGTGGTAAGAACATTTATCATGAGGTCTACTTGCCTAACACATTTTGATGTGTACAATACAGTATTGTTAACTATAGACATTATATTGTACATTATATCTCTAGAACTCGTTTGTTTAGCATGTATGAAATTTATTATCAATTGGAGAACAGCTTCTCATCCTTCCCGTCCCCCAGCACTCAAAACCAGTATCGTATTCTCTGTCTCAACATTGACTACTACAGATGCTTCACATGAGAGGAATCAAGCAGTATCTGTCATTCTGTGACTGTTTTTTTAATTCAGTCTGTCTTACATTATAACAAAATCAACTCAAAATGGATTAAACACTCAAATGTAAGACCTGAAACTGTAAAATTCCTGGTGAAAACATGAAGGAAAATCATCTTGCATTGGTCATGGCAATGATTTCTTGCCTATGACGCCAAAAGCACAGGCAACAAAAGAAAAAATAAACAAGAGGAACTACGTCAAACTAAAACACATCTCTACAGCAAGAGAAACAATCAACAGACTGAAAAGACAACTTACTGAATTAGAAAATATTTGCGAGCCATTTATATGATAATGACTTAGTTTCAAAAATATATATGGAACTCCTATGACTTAATTGAAAAAGCAAACAAACAAGGAAACAAGTAACATGGGCAAAGGACTTGAACAGGCATTTTACCAAAGAAACCTTACAAAACATACAAATGGTACATGAAAAGATGCTCAACATAACTAATCATCAGGGAAATGCCAATCAAAATCACAATGAGACATCACCTCACACCTGTTAGAATGCCTATTATAAAAAAACACAAAAAATTAACAAACAAATCAACAAAATAAAAGAAAAAATAGCATATGCTGGCAAGGATGTGGAGACATTGGAATTGGCGTACACTGTTACTGGGAAAGAAAAATGGTGCACCTGCTATAGAAAACATCACAGAAGTTTCTCAAAAAACTAAAATTAGAACAATATTATGATCTAGCAATCCCACTTAGTATATATGCAAAAGAATTAAAATCGGGGCCCTAAAGTGATATCTGCATAATCATATTTATTGTGGCATTATTTAACAGCAAAAATTGGGATATAATCTAAGTGTCTGTCTACAGATGATTACATCAAGAAAAAAGTGATGTATACATGTGATAAAATATTATTGAGCCTTCAAAAAGAAGGAAACCCTGACATTTTCTTTTCTTTTTTTTATACTTTAAGTTTTAGGGTACATGTGAACAACGTGCAGGTTTGTTACATATGTATACATGTGCCATATTGGTGTGCTGTACCCATTAACTCTTCATTTAACATTAGGTATATCTCTTAATGCTATCCCTCCCCCTCCCCACACCCCACAACAGGGCCCGGTGTGTGATGTTCCCCTTCCTGTGTCCACGAGTTCTCATTGTTCAATTCCCACCTGTGAGTGAGAGCATGTGGTGTTTGGTTTTTTGTCCTTGCGATAGTTTGCTGAGAATGATGGTTTCCACCTTCATCCATATCCCTACAAAGGACATGAACTCATTATTTTTTATGGCTGCATAGTATTCCATGGTGTATATGTGCCACATTTTCTTAATCCAGTCTATCATTGTTGGGCATTTGGGTTGGTTCGAAGTCTTTGCTATTGTCAGTGGTGCTGCAGTAAACATACATGTGCATGTGTCTTTATAGCAGCATGTTTTATAATCCTTTGGGTATATCCCCAGAAATGGGATGGCTAGGTCAAATGGTATTTCCAGTTCTAGATCCCTGAGGAATTGCCACACTGACTTCCACAATGGTTGAACTAGTTTACACTCCCACCAACAGTGTCAAAGTGTTCCTATTTCTCCACATCCTCTCCAGCACCTGTTGTTTCCTGACTTTTTAATGTTCACCATTCTAATTCGTGTGAGATGGTATCTCATTGTGGTTTTGATTTGTATTTCTCTGATGACCAGTGATGATGAGCATTTTTTCATGTGTCTTTTGGCTGCATAAATGTCTTCTTTTGAGAAGTGTCTGTTCATATCCTTCACCCACTTTTTGATAGGGTTGTTGTTTGTTTTTTTCCTGTAAATTTGTTTGAGTTCATTGTAGCTTCTGGATATTAGCCCTTTGTCAGATGAGTAGGTTGCAAAAATTTTCTCCCATTCTGTAGGCTGCCTGTTCACTCTGATGGTGGTTTCTTTTGCTGTGCAGAAACTCTTTAGTTTAATTAGATCCCATTTGTCAATTTTGGCTTTTGTTGCCATTGCTTTTGGTGTTTTAGACTTGAAGTCCTTGCCCACGACTATGTCCTGAATGGTAGTGCCTAGGTTTTCTTTTTTTTTTTTTTTTTTTTTTTCTTTTTATCATTTTTATTATTTTTCCTCTTCTGTATCTTTTTTTTTTCCATAATTTTTTTTTTATTATACTTTAGGGTTTTAGGGTACATGTGCACAATGTGCAGGTTTGTTACATATGTATCCATGCCTATGTCCTGAATGGTAGTGCCTAGGTTTTCTTCTAGGATGTTTATGGTTTTCAGTCTAACATGTAAGTCTTTAATCCATCTTGAATAATTTTTTGTATAAAGTGTAAGGAAGGGATCCAGTTTCAGCTTTCTACATATGGCTAGCCAGTTTTCCCAGCACCATTTATTAAATAGGGAATCCTTTCCCCATTGCTTGTTTTTGTCAGGTTTGTCAAAGATCAGATAGTTGTAGATACGTGGCGTTATTTCTGAGGGCTCTGTTCTGTTCCATTGATCTATGTCTCTGTTTTGGTATGAGTACCATGCTGTTTTGGTTACTGTAGCCTTGTAGTACAGTTTGAAGTCAGGTAGCGTGATGCCTCCGGCTTTGTTCTTTTGGCTTAGGATTGACTTGGCAATGCAGGCTCTTTTTTTTTGGTTCCATATGAACTTTAAAGTAGTTTTTCCCAATTCTGTGAAGAAAGTCATTGGTAGCTTGATGGGGATGGCGTTGAATCTATAAATTACCTTGAGCAGTATGGCCATTTTCATGATATTGATTCTTCCTACCCATGAGCATGGAATTTTCTTCTATTTGTTTGTATCTTCTTTTATTTCATTGAACAGTGGTTTGCAGTTCTCCTTGAAGAGGTCCTTCATGTCTCTTCTAAGTTGGATTCCTAGGTATTTTATTCTCTTTGAAGCAATTGCAAATGGGAGTTCACTCATGATTTGGCTCTCTGTTTGTCTGTTATTAGTGTATAAGAATGCTTGTGATTTTTGCACACTGATTTTGTATCCTGAGACTTTGCTGAATTTGCCTATAAACTTAAGGAGATTTTGGGCTGAGATGATGGAGTTTTCTAGATATACAATCCTGTCATCTGCAAACAGGGACAATTTGACTTCCTCTTTTCCTAATTGAATACCCTTTATTGCCTTCTCCTGCCTGATTGCCCTGGCCAGAACTTCCAACACTATGTTGAATAGGAGTGGTGAGAGAGGGCACCCCTGTCTTGTGCCCCTTTTCAAAAGGGAATGCTTCCAGTTTTTGCCTATTCAGTATGATATTGGCTGTGGATTTGTCATAAATAGCTCTTATTATTTTGAGATACGTCCCATCAATACCTAATTTATTGAGAGTTTTTAGCATGAAGCATTGTTGAATTTTGTCAAAGGCCTTTTCTGCATCTGTGGAGATAATCATGTGGTTTTTGTCTTTGGTTCTGTTTATATGCTGGATTACATTTATTGATTTGCATGTGTTGAACCAGCCTTGCATCCCAGGGATGAAGCCCACTTGATCATGGTGGATAAGGTTTTTGATGTGCTGCTGGATTCAGTTTGCCAGTACTTTACTGAGGATTTTTGCATCAATGTTCATCAAGGCTATTGGTATAAAATTCTCTTTTTTGGTTGTGTCTCTGCCAGGCTTTGGTATCAGGATGATGCTGGCCTCATAAAATGTGTTAGGGAGGATTCCCTGTTTTTCTATGGATTGGAATAGTTTCAGAAGGAATGGTACCAGTTCCTCCTTGTACCTCTGGAAGAATTCGGCTGTGAATCTGTCTGGTCCTGGACTTTTTTTGGTTGGTAAGCTATTAATTATTGCCTCAATTTCAGAGCCTGTTATTGGTCTATTCAGAGATTCAACTTCTTCCTGGTTTAGTCTTGGGAGGGTGTATTTGTTGAGGAATTTTTCCATTTCTTCTAGATTTTCTAGTTTATTTGCGTAGAGGTGTTTATAGTATTCTCTGATGGTAGTTTGTATTTCTGTGGCATCAGTGGTGATATCCCCTTTATAGTTTTTTATTGCGCCTATTTGATTCTTCTCTCTTTTCTTCTTTATTTGTCTTGCTAGCAATCTATCAATTTTGTTGATCTTTTCGAAAAACCAGCTCCTGGATTCATTAATTTTTTGAAGGGTTTGCTGTGTCTCTATTTCCTTCAGTTCTGCTCTGATTTTAGTTATTTCTAGCCTTCTGCTAGCTTTTGAATGTGTTTGCTCTTGCTTCTCTAGTTCTTTTAATGGTGATATTAGGGTGTCAATTTTGGATCTTTCCTGCTTTCTCTTGTGAGCATTCAGTGCTATAAATTTCCCTCTACACACTGCTTTGAATGTGTCCTAGAGATTCTGGTATGTTGTGTCCTTGTTCTCGTTGGTTTCAAAGTACATCTTTATTTCTGCCTTAATTTCGTTATGTACCCAGTAGTCATTCAGGAGCAGGTTCTTCAGTTTCCATGTAGTTGAGCAGTTTTGGGTGAGTTTCTTAATCCTGAGTTCTAGTTTGATTGCCCTGTGGTCTCAGAGAGAGTTTGTTATAATTTCTGTTCTTTTACATTTGCTGAGGAGTGCTTTACTTCCAACTATTGGTCAATTTTGGAATAGGTGTGGTGTGGTGCTGAAAGGAATGTATATTCTGTGGATTTGGGGTGGAGAGTTCTGTAGATGTCTATTAGGTCCACTTGGTGCAGAGCTGAGTTCAGTTCCTGGATATCCTTGTTAAATTTCTGTCTCGTTGATCTGTCTGATGTTGACAGTGAGGTGTTAAAGTCTCCCATTATTATTGTGTGGGAGTCTAAGTCTCTTTGTAGGTCTCTAAGGACTTGCTTTATGAATCTGGGTTCTCCAGTATTGGGTGCATATATATTTAGGATAGTTAGCTCTTCTTGTTGAATTGATCCCTTTACCGTTATGTAATGGCCTTCTTTGTCTCTTTTGATGTCTGTTTTATCAGAGACTAGGATTGCAACCCCTGCCTTTTTTTGTTTTCCATTTGCTTGGTAGATCTTCCTCCATCCCTTTATTTTCAGCCTATGTGTGTCTCTGCACGTGAGATGGGTATCCTGAATACAGCACCCTGATGGGTCTTGACTCTTTATCCAATTTGCCAGTCTGTGTCTTTTAATTGGAGCATTTAGCCCATGTACATTTAATGTTAATATTGTTATATGTGAATTTGATCCTGTCATTATGATGTTAGCTGGTTATTTTGCTCATTAGTTGATGCAGTTTCTTCCTAGCCTCAATGTTCTTTACAATTTGGCGTGTTTTTGCAGTGGCTAATACCGTTTGTTCCTTTCCATGTTTAGTGCTTCCTTCAGGAGCTCTTTTAGGGCAGTCCTGGTGGTGACAAAATCACTGAGCATTTGCTTGTCTGTAAAGTATTTTATTTCTCCTTCACTTATGAAGCTTAGTTTGGCTGGATATGAAATTCTGGGTTGAAAATTCTTTTCTTTAAGAATGTTGAATATTGGCGCCCACTCTCTTCTGGCTTGTAGAGTTTCTGCTGAGAGTTCCACTGTTAGTGTGATGGGCTTCCCTTTGTGGGTAACCCAACCTTTCTCTCTGGCTGCCCTTAACATTTTTTCCTTCGTTTCAACTTTGGTGAATCTGACAGTTATGTTTCTTGGAGTTGCTCTTCTCGAGGAGTATCTTTGTGGCATTCTCTGTATTTGCTGAATTTGAATATTGGCCTGCCTTGCTAGATTGGAGAATTTCTCCTGGATAATATCCTGCAGAGTGTTTTCCAACTTGGTTACATTCTCCCTGTCGCTTTCAGGTACACCAATCAGACGTAGATTTGGTCTTTTCACATAGTCGCATATTTCTTGGAGGCTTTGTCCGTTTCTTTTTGTTCTTTTTTCTCTAAACTTCTCTTCTCACTTCATTTCATTCATTTGATCTTCCATCAGTGATAGCCTTTCTTCCAGTTGATCCCATCGGCTACTGAGGCTTGTGCATTTGTCACATAGTTCTCCTGCCATGGTTTTCAGCTCCATCAGGTCCTTTAAGGACTTCTCTCCATTTGTTATTCTAGTTAGCCATTTGTCTAATTTTTTTTTTCAAGGTTTTTAACTTCTTTGCCATGGGTTCGAACTTCCTCCTGTAGCTGGGAGTAGTTTGATCTTCTGAAGCCTTCTTCTCTCAACTCGTCAAAGTCATTCTTTGGAGGAGGAGAAGGGTTCTGATTTTTAGAGTTTTCAGTTTCTCTGCTCTGTTTGTTCCCCATCTTTGTGGTTTTATCTACCTTTGCTCTTTTATGATGGTGATGTACAGATGGGGTTTTGGTGTGGATGTCCTTTCTGTTTGTTAGTTTTCCTTCTAACAGTCAGGACCCTTAGCTGCAGGTCTGTTGGAGTTTGCTGGAGGTCCACTCCAGACCCTGTTTTCCTGGGTATCAGCAGCGGAGGCTGCAGAACAGCAGATGTTGGTGAACAGCAAATGTTGCTGCCTGACCTTTCCTCTGGAAGTTTTGTCTCAGAGGAGTGCCTGGCCGTGTGAGGTGTCAATCTGCCCCTACTGGGGGACCCACTTGAGGAGGCAGTCTGTCCATTCTCAGATCTCCAGCTGTGTGCTGGGAGAACCACGACTCTCTTCAAAGCTGTCAGACAGGGACATTTAAGTCTGCAGAGTTGTCTGCTGCCTTTTGTTTGGCTATGCCCTACCCCCAGATGTGAAGTCTACAGAGGCAGGCAGGCCTCCTTGAGCTGTGGTGGGCTCCACCCAGTTCGAGCTTCTGGCTGCTTTGTTTAGCTACTCGAGCCTCGGCAATGGTGGGCGCCCCTCGGCCAGCCTTGCTGCCACCTTGCAGTTTGATCTCAGACTGCTGTGCTAGCAATGAGTGAGGCTCCGTGGGCGTAGGACCCTACAAGCTGGGTGCGGGATATGATCTCCTGGTGTGCTGTTTGCTAAGACCTTTGGAAAAGTGCAGTATTAGGGTGAGAGTGACCCGATTTTCCAGGTGCCGTCTGTCACCCCTTTCTTTGACTAGCAAAGGGAATTCCCTGACCCCTTGTGCTTCCCGGGTGAGGCAATGCCTTGCCCTGCTTCGTCTCATGCTCGGTGTGCTGCACCCACTGTCCTGCACCCAATCTCCAACACTCCCCAGTGAGATGAACCCAGCGTCTCAGTTGGAAATGCAGAAATCACCCGTCTTCTGCATCGCTCATGCTGGGAGCTATAGACTGGAGTTGTTTCTATTTGGCCATCTTCAGGAACCCCTGACATTTTCAACAACATGGATAAACTTGCCATTTATTTAACTTGAATAGTTAAAGCTTGGTTTTTCTTCATACTTTCTTAAGCTAAACTTTCAATTTTGAGATCATTGTAGATTCACGTATAGCTGCAAGACATAACACAATAAATCCCATGTACCCTTTACCCATTTTTCCCCAGCAGTAACATCTTTCAAATCTACAGCACAGTATCACAACCAGTATATAGATATTAATTTCCATTGCTGAAAGGATTCCCCAGTTTTCACTCATAGCCACAACCACTGCCAGTCCATGCTCACATCTGAGCAAACCTGGGCACCCACCAATCTGTTCTCTATTTTTATAATTTTGTCACTTCAATAGTATTACATAAATGGCATGATACAGTATGTAACCTTTTGCAATTGACTTTTGTCACTCAGCATAAATATCTAGAGTTTCATATGGGTTCTTTCTTTATACTTTGTATTGCCACTTTATTGCTGACTAGTATTCCATGGTAAAGAGGAATCACAATCTATTCACTATTCATCCATTGAAGGACATTTGAACTGTTTCCAGTTTTGGGGCCATTATGATAAAGCTGCTACAAATATCTATATGCAGTTTGCTATAGGAATGAAAGTGTTACTTCTATGAGGTAAATGCCCGGGACTATGATTGTCGGGTCACATGATAATTATGTTTAGTTTTCTTTTTTTCATTTCTTTGTTTTTACAAAACTACTATACTCTGTTTCAACATGACTGTACCTTTTTACATTCAACCAGCAATGTTTGAGTGATCCAGTTTCTCTGCATTCTTATTAGACCATGCTGTCACAATTTATTTATTTTAGCCATTGTGTTCTGTATACATATTAGACATGTTTCTAATTTGCTTAATGCCACTTAAGCATAGTCATTATATGGCAACAGTATTTTCTCTGAGGATATTTCTTATTATATACACTTACACATAAACACACATAATATACTAATGTATACTCTTAGAAAGGTTACCTTTTTGGGGGTGGGGGCCAAGATGGCTGAATAGGAACAGCTCTGGTCTGCAGCTCCCAGAGAGACCAACGCAGAAGGCAGGTCATTTCTGCATTTCCAACTGAGGTACCAAGTTCATCTCATTGAGACTGGTTAGGTAGTGGATGCAACCCACGGAGGGTGAGCAGAAGCAGGGTGAGGTGTTGGTTCACCCAGGAAATGCAAGGAGCTGGAGGACCTCCCTCCCCCTGCTAAGGGAAGCTGTGAGGGACTGAGCTACCAGGCCAGGCTACTATGCTTTTCCCGTGGTTTTCGCAATCGGCAGATCAGGGTATTCTCTCATGTGCCTACATAACCATGGCCCTGGGTTTCAAGCACAAACCTGGGCGGCTGTTTGGGCAGACATGGAGCTAGCTGCAGGAGTTTTTTTCATACCCCAGTGGTGCCTGGAACCCCACAGAGACATAACTTTTCATGCCCCTAGAAATAGCTGAGGCCAGGGAGACAAGTGATCTCACTCAGCAGGTCCTATTCCCACAGAGCCCAGCAAGCTAAGAACCACGTGCTTGAAATTCTTGCTACCAACACAGCAGTCTGAAGTCAACCAGGGATGATCAAGCTTGGTGAGGGAGGGGCGTCCACCATTACTGAGGCTTTAGTAGGCAGATTTCCACTGACAGTGCTAAACAGGTTGGGAGGTCTGGGCTGGGTGCAGCAACCCGGCTGTGGCCAGACTGTTTCGCTAGATTCCTCCTCTATGGGCGGGGCATCACTGAAAGATAACAGCTCCACTCAAGGGCTTACAGACAAAATCCCCATCTCCCTGGGAGAAGAGCACCTGGGGAAAGGGGCAGCTGTAGGCATAGCTTCAGCAGATTTAATCTTTCCTGCCTGCGGGCTCTGAAGAGAGCAGCTAATCCTGACAAGAAGGATTTTCCCAGCATAGCACACCAGCTCTGACAAGAAAGATTTTCCCGTTACAGCGCACCAGCTCTGCTAAGGGACAGACTGCCTCCTCAAGTGGGTTCCTGACCCCCATGCCTCCTGACAGGGAAAGACCTCCCAACAGGGGTTGAAGGACACCTCATACAGGAGAGCTCCAGCTGGCATCAGTCCCCTCTGGGACGAAGATTCCAGAGGAAGGAGCAGGCAGCAATCTTCACTGTTCTGCAGCCTCCACTGGTGATATTCAGGAAAACAGGGTCTAGAGTGGACCTGCAGCAAACTGCAGCAGACCAGCAGAAGAGGGATCTGAGTATTAGAAGAAAAACTAACAAATGGAAAGCAACAACATTAACATCAACATAAAGGACCCCCACACAAAATCCCCATCCAAGGGCCCTAAGCCTCAAAAATCAAAGGTAGATAAATCCATGAAGATGAGGATAAACCAGCACAAAAATGTTGAAAATTCCAAAAACCAGAATGCCTCTTCTCCTCCAAATGATTGCAAGTCCTCTCCAGCAAGGGCACAAAACTAGATGGAGAATGAGATTGATGAATTGACAGAAGTAGGCTTCAAAAGGCGGGTAATAACAAACTCCTCTGAGCTAAAGGAGCATGTTCTAACCCAATGCAAGGAAGTTAAGAAACTTGATGAAAGTTTACAAGAACTGCTAATTAGAATAACCAGTTTAGAGAGGAACATAAATGACCTGATGGAGTGACAGACACAGCAAGAGAACTTCATGAAACATTCACAGGTATGAACAGCCGAATCGATCAAGTGGAAGAAAGGATATAAGATATTGAAGATCAACTTACTGAAATAATGTGTGAAGACGAGATTAGAGAAAAAAGAATGAAAAGGAATGAACAAAGCCTCCAAGAAATATGAAACTATGTGTAAAGACCAAACCTACGATTGATTCGTGTACCCGAAAGTGACGGGGAGAATGGAACCAAGTTGGAAAACACACTTTGGGATATTACCCAGGAGAACTTCCCCAACCTGGCAAGACAGGCCAACATTCAAATTCAGGAAATACAGAGAACACCACTAAGACACTCCTTGAGAAAAGCAACCCCAAGATACATAATCGTCAGATTCTCCAAGGTTGAAATGAAGGAAAAAATGTTAAGGGCAGCCAGAGAGAAAGGTGAGGTTACCTGCAAAGGGAAGCCCAGGAGACTAACAGTGGATCTCTCTGCAGAAATCCTACAAGCCAGAAGAGACTGGGTGCCAACATTCAACATTCTTTTTTTGTTTGTTTGTTTTAGACGGAGTCTCGCTCTGTTGCCCAGGCTGGAGTGCAGTGGAGCAATCTCGGCTCACTGCAAACTCCGCCTCCCAGGTTCACGCCATTCTCCCTGCCTCAGCCTCCTGAGTAGCTGGGACTACGGGTGCCCGCCACCACGCCCGGCTAATTTTTTTGTATTTTTAGTAGAGACGGGGTTTCACCATGTTAGCCAGGATGGTCTCAATCTCCTGACCTCGTGATCCGCCTGCCTCAGCCTCCCAAAGTGCTGGGATTGCAGGCATGAGCCACCATACCCGGCCTCAACATTCTTAAAGAAAAAGTATTTCAACTCAGAATTTCATATCCAGCCAAACTAAGCTTCATAAGTGAGGGAGAAATAAAATCATTTCTAGACAAGCAAATAATGAGGGATTTTGTCACCACCAGGCCTGCCTTAATAGAGCTCCTGAAAGAAGCACTGAACATGGAAAGGAAAAACTGGTACCAGCCACTGCAAAAACACATCAAAATATAAAGACTAATGACACTATGAAGAAACTGCATCAAAAAATGTACAAAATAACCAGCTAGCATCAAGATGACAAGATCAAATTTACACATAACAATGTAATAACCTTAAATGAAAATGTGCTAAATGCCCCAATTAAAAGACATAGACTGGCATATTGGATAAAGAGTCAAGACCCATTGGTGTGCTGTATTCAGGGGACCCATCTCACATGCAAAGACACACATAAGTTAAAAATAAAGGGATGGAGGAATATTTACAAAGCAGATAGAAAGCAAAATAAAATAAAATAAGAAAAAAAAAGCAAGGGTTGCAATCCTAGTCTCTCATAAAACAGATTTTAAACCCACAAAGATTAAAAAAAAAAAGACAAAGAGGGGCATTACATAATGGTAAAGGGGTCAATGGTACAAGAAGAGCTAACTATCCTAAATACATATACGCCCAATACAGGAGCACCCAGATTCATAAAACAAGTTCCTGGAGACTTATAAAGAGACTAAGACTCCCACACAATAATAGTAGGAGACTTTAACACCCCACTGTCAATATTAGATCAATGAGACAGAAAATCACCAAGGATATTCAAAACTTGATCTCAGCTCTAGACCAAGTGGCTCTAATAGACATCTGCAGATCTCTCCATCCCAAATCAACATAATATACATTCTTCTCAGTGCCACATAGCACATATTCTAAAATCGACCACATAATTGGAAGTAAAACACTCCTCAGCAAATGCAAAAGAACAGAAATCATGAGAAACAGTCTCTAAGACCACAGTGCAAGCAAATTAGAACTCAGGATTAAGAAAGTTACTCAAAACCAAACAACTACATGGAAACTGAACAACTTGCTCCTAAATGACTACTGGGTAAATAATGAAATTAAGGAAGAAATAACGAAGTTCTTTGAAACCAATGAGAACAAAGACACAATGTGCCAGAATCTCTGGAACACAGCTAAAGAGTGGTAAGATGAAAATTTATAGCACTAAATGCCCACATTGGAAAGCTGGGAAGACCTAAAACCAACACCCCAACATCACAATTAAAAGAACGGAGAAGCAAGAGCAAACCAATTCAAAAGCTAGCAGAAGACAAGAGATAACTAAGATCAGAGCAAAACTGAAGGAGATAGAAACATGGAAAACCCTTCAAAATATCAATGAATGCAGGATCTGATTCTTTGAAAAGATAAACAAATAGACTGCTAGCTAGACAAATGAAGAAGAAAACATAGAAGAATCAAATAGAAAAATGTAAATTGATAAAGATGATATCACCACTGATCATAATACAAGCTACCATCAGAGAATACTGTAAACACCTCTAGGCAAATAAGCTAGAAAATCTAGAAGAAATGGATAAATTCCTGGACACATACACCCTCCCAAGACTAAACCAGGAAGAAGTTGAATCCCTGAACAGATCAATAACAAGTTCTGAAACTGACGCAGTAACTAATAGCCTACCAATCAAAAAAAGCCCACGATCAGACAGATTCATAGCCAAATTCTACCAGAGGTACAGTGAAGCTGGTACCATTCCTTCTGAAAGTATTCCAAACAATAGAAATATAGGGACTTTTCCCTAATTCATTTTATGTGACCTTCATCATCCTGTTACCAAAACCTGGCAGAGACAAAACAAAAGAAGAAAATTTCAGGCCAGTATCCCTGATGAACATTGATGTGAAAATCCACAATAAAATACTGGAAAACTGAATCTAGCAGCACATCAAAAAGCTTATCCACCATGATCAAGCTGGCTTCATCCCTGGGATGCAAGACTGGTTCAACATATGAAGATCAATAAATGTAATCCATTACATAAACAGAACCATTGACAAAAACTACATGATGATCTCAATAGATGTAGAAAAGGCCTTCAATAAAATTCAACATCCCTTCATCATAAAAATTCTCGATAAACTAGGGATCGATGGAACATATCTGAAAATAATAAGAGCTATTTATGACAAACCCATAGCCAATATCATACTAAATGGGCAAATGCTGGAAATGTTGCCTTTGAAAACTGGTACAAGACAAGGACCCTCTCCCACCACTCCTATTCAACATAGTATTGGAAGTTCTGGGCAGGGCAATCAGGCAAGAGAAAGAAATAAAACGTATTCAGATAGGAAGAGAGGAAGTCAAATTGTCTCCGTTTGCAAGTGACATGATTGTATATTTAGAAAACCCATCGTCTCAGCCCAAAGTCTCCTTAAGCTGATAAGCAACTTCAGCAAATTCTCAGGATACAAAATCAGTGTGCATTCCTATACACCAACAACAGACAAGCAGAGAGCCAAATCATGAGTGAACTCCCATTCACAATTGCTACAAAGAGAATAAAAAACCTAGGAATACAACTTATGAGGGACATAAAGGACCTCTTCAAGGAGAACTACAAACAACTGCTCTAAGAAATAAGAGCGGACATAATCAAATGGGAAAGCATTCCATGCTCATGGATAGGAAGAATCAATATTGTGAAAATTGCCATACTGCCAAAAGTAATTTATAGATTCACTGCTATTCCCATCAAGCTACCATTGACTTTCTTTGCAGAATTAGAAAAAATTACTTTAAATTTCATATGGAGCTAAAAATGACCCTGGATAGCCAAGACAATTCTAAGCAAAAAGAACAAAGCTGGAGGCATCACACTACATGACTTCAAACTACACTACAAGGCTACAGAAACCAAAACAGCATGGTATTGATACGAAAACGGACATATAGACCGATGAAACAGAGCAGAGACCTCACAAATAACACCACATATCTACAACCATCTGGTCTTCAACAAACCTGACAAAAACAAGCAATGGGGAAAGGTTTCTCTATTTAATAAATGGTGCTGGGAAAACTGACTAGCCATATGCATAAAACAGAAACTGGACCCCTTCCTTACACCTTATGCAAAAATTAACTGAAGATGGATTAAAGACTTAAATGTAAAATCCAAAACCATGAAAACCCTAGAACAATATCTAGGCAATGATTTTCAGGACATAGGCATGGGCAAAGACTTCATGACTAAAACACAAAAAGCAATTGCAACAAAAGCCAAAATTGACAAATGGGATCTAATTAAACTAAAGAGCTTCTGCACAGCCAAAAAAAAAGAAAAAACTAACTATCATCAGAGTTAACAGGCAATCTACATAATGGGAGAAAATTTTTCAAGCTACCCTTCTGATGAAGATCTAATATCCAGAATCTACAAGGAACTTAAACAGATTTACAAGAAAAAAAAATAAAAACTCCATCAAAAAGTGGGCAAATGATACGAACTGACACTTCTCAAAAGAAGACATTCATGTGGCCAAAAAACCTACAGAAAAAGCTCATCATCACTGGTCATAAGAGACATGCAAATCAAAATCATAATGAGATACCATGCCATGTCAGTTAGAGTGGTGAACATTAAAAGGTCAAGAAACAACAGATGCTGGAGAGGATGTGGAGAAATAGGAATGCTTCTACACTGTTGGCAGGAGTGTAAATTAGTTCAACCATTGTGGAGGACTGTGTGGCGATTCCTCAAGTATCTAGAACCAGAAATACCATTTAACCCATCAATCCCATTACTCGGTATATACCCAAAGGATTATAAACCATTCTACTATAAAGACACATGCACATATATATTTATTGCAGTACTATTTACAATAGCAAAGACTTGGAACCAACCCAAATGCCCATCAATGATAGGCTTGATAAAGAAAATGTGGCACATATACACCATGGAATACTCTGAAGCCATAAAAAAAGATGAGTTAATGTCCTTTGCAGGGACATGGATGAAGCCAGAAGCCATCATTCTCAGCAAACTAACACAGAAACAGAAAACCAAACACTGCATATCCTCACTCATAAGTGGGAGCTGAACAATGAGAACACATGGACACAAGGAGGGGAACATCACAAACTGAGGCCTGTCAGGGGTGGGGATCTAGGGGAGGGAGAGCATTAAGACAAACACCTAATGCATGCAGAGCTTAAAACCTAGATGATGGGTTGATAGGTGCACCATACCACTATGGTACATATATACCTATGTAACAAACCTGCATGTTCTGCACGTGTATCCCAGAACTTACAGTAAAATAAAATAATAATAATAACATAAATAAGAAAGTTTACATTTTCAATTATACGGTGTAAAATGTCATTGCTCAAGGTAGATGTGAGCACCAGGACAAGGAAAAAAAACAATACCATATCATCTGACAAATGCTCTTAACCTAACAACATCTTGCACAAGCTGTGATATTTCTGTGACTTATGTAATATGCTACACTATAGCCAGTAGTGCCTATTTATCTAATAATAAACATTTCTATTTATCAGGGCTGTGAAATTTGTACAAATACGGGTAGTAAAACTGCAGAAGAGAATCAAATGATGGTTATTACAGTGATATTAAGATGAATGCATTATGTTATGTTGTTATATTAATAAAAATCAGTAGTATATTAGTATACCAATACTGTTCAAGCTGAGAGTCAAATCAATAATCCAATTATATTTACAATAGCTACACACACACCAACAAAGCTTCTTAGGGATACATCTAACTAAGGAGGTAAAGTATCTTTATAAGGAGAAGTACAAAACATTGCTGAAAGAAATCAGAGATGACACAAACAAATGGAAAAACATTCCATGCTAATGGAGTGGAAGAATCACTGTCATTAAAATGGTCATACTGCTGAAGCAATTTACAGATTCCATGCTATTCCTATAAAATTGCAAATGTCATTTGTCACAGAATTTGAAAAAAAAAAAAAACTATGCTAAAATTTATAGAGAACCAAAAAGAGCCTAAATAGACAAAGCAATCCTAAGCAAAAAGAACAAAGCTGGAGGCATTGCAGTACCCAACTTCAAACTATACTACAAACATAACTTAACCAAAACAGTATGGTATTTGTATTAAAAACAGACATATAGATCAGTGAAACAGCATAGAGAACTCATAAATAAAGCCACACACCTACAACCCTTTGATTGTCAACAAACTTAGCAAAAATAAACAATAGTGGAAGAACTCCTTATTCAATAAATGATGCTGCCGTAACTGGCTACTCATATGCAGAAGAACTGGACCCCTACCTATTAACATATACAGAAATTAACTCAAGAAATTAACTGGCTACTCATATGCAGAAGAACTGGACCCCTACCTATTAACATATACAGAAATTAAGTGTATAATCTAAAACCATAAAAATTCCAGAAGAAAATTTAAGAAATATCCTTCTTAATATTGGCCTTGGTAAAAAATTTACATGTATGTCCTTAAAAGCAATCAAAACATTTAGTTCTTTAAGGAATCTCCACACTGTTTTCCACAGTGGTTGTACTAGTTTACATTCCCACCAGCAGTGTAAAACTGTTCCCCTTTCACCGCATCTCTGCCAGCATCTATTACTTTTTGATTTTTTGATTATGGCCATTCTTGCAGGAGATCATTAGTGATGTTGAGCATTTTTTCATATATTTCTTGGTCATTTGTATATCTTCTTTTGAGAATTGTCTATTCATGTCCTTAGCCCATTTTAATATGGGATTAATTTTTTTTCTTTTTAATTTGTTTGAGTTCCTTGTAAACTCTGGATATTAGTTCTTTGCTGGATGTATATAGATTGTGAAGATTTTCTCCCACTCTTAAAGTTGTCTGTTTACTCTGCTGTGTATCATTTGATCCAGCAATCCTACTATGGAGTATCTACCTAGAGAAAAAGCAGTCATTATATGAAAAAAGATACTTGCCCATGCATGCTTCTAGGAGCACAATTTGCAAATGCAAAAATATAAAACCACCTAAATGCCCATCAATCAATGAGTGGGTAAGAAGTTGTGATATATATAAAATATATATATACACACACACTATATATATATATACACACACACACACTATATATACTATATAGATAATATACTATATTTATATATATATACTATATGTATACACACACACACACATACATACATGTATTTACATATATAGATATATAATAGTATTCCATGGTGTATATATATATACACCATGGAATACTAAATATACCATGGCACATATATATATATATATATATATATAGAGAGAGAGAGAGAGAGAGAGAGAGAGATACACACACCATGGAATACTAAATATACCATGGCATATATATATACCATGGAATACTATTCAGCCATAAAAAGGAATGACATAATGGCATTCACAGAAACCTGAATGGAATTGGAGACCATCATTCTAAGTGAAATAACTCAGGAATGGAAAACCAAACATCGTATGTTCTCACTCATAAGTGGGAGCTAAGTTATGGGAATGCAAAAGCATAAAAATGATACAATGGACATTGGGGACTTAGGGGAAAGGGTGGGAGGGGGGTGAGGGATAAAAGACTAAAAGATAAAAGAATAACTGGGCACAGTGTGTACTGCTCGGGTGATGGGTGCACTGAAATCTCACAAATCACCACTAAATAACTTACTCATGTAACCAGACACCGCTTGTTCCACCAAAACTAAGGAAATAAAAAATAAACAAAAAAATAAAGCAAGAGAAAGGCATTTTTAAAAAGCAATTGAAAGAAAAACAAATATTGGTAATCGGGACCTAACTAAACTAAAGAGCCACCACACAGCAAGATAAACAATCAAGAGAGTGAAGAGACAACCTATAGGATGGTGGAAAATGTTCATAAATTCCACATCTAACAAAAGTATAATTTCCAGCATCTACGAGGAACTTAAATAAGCAGCCAAAAAGCAAATAATTCCATAATAAAGTTGGCAAAGGACATCAACAGATCCTTCTCAAGAAAAGGACATACAAGTAGTCAATAAACACCTGAAAAAATGCTCATTATCATAAATCATCAGAGAAATTTAAATCAAAACCACAATGAGATACCATCTTCTACTAGTCAGAATGACCTTGGCTGAAAAATCAGAAAATAACAGCTATTGGTGAAGCCACACAGAAAAGGCAAAACTTAAACACTGTTGGTGGGAATGTAAATTAGTTCAGCTACTGTGGGAAACAATTTGGGAATTTCTCAAAGAACTAAGAGTCAAACTACCATTTTACCCAGCAATCCCATTACTGGGTATATACCCAAAGGGAAATAATTGTTTCTACCAAAGGAAACAGTTACCTATGTGTTCATTGCAGCACTATTTATAATAATAAAACTGTGAAATCAATGTAGGTGCTCATCAACAGTGGGTCAGATAAAGAAAACATGGTGCATAGAAAAAAGAAGATCCAAATAAGCTCAATTAGAAATGAAACTGAATACATTACAAACACCACAGAAATACAAAAGATTATTTGAAACTACTATCAACACCCCTTTGTGCAGAAAGTAGATAAACTAGAAGAAATGGACAAATTCCTGGAAATATACAGTCCTCCTCTGTTAAATTAGGAAAATAATAGAAACTTTGAACAGACCAATAGCAAGCAGTAAGATTGAGTCAGTAATTTAAAAACTGCCAACAACAACAAAGTCCAAGACCAGACAGGTTTACAGCTGAATTCTTTCAGACACTCATAGAAAATGTATTAGAATCCTACTGAAACTATTCCAAAAGATTGAGAGAGAAGGAATCCTCCCTAAATCATTCGATAAACCTAGTATCACTCTGATAGCAAAACCAGGAAAGGACAAAACAAAAAAAGAAAACTACACACCAATTTCCCTGATGAACATAGATGCAAAAGTCTTCAACAAAATACTAGCTAACCAAATCCAACAGCACATCAAAAAGATAATATATAATGTTCAAGTGGGTTTCATCCTATGGATGCAGGGATAGTTTAATATATATATATGTATATATATATATATATACACATATATATATAATATATATTATATATAATATATATTATATATAAATATATATTTTATATAATATATACACATACATGTCAATAAATATGTCAATAAATATACCTCACATAAACAGAATTCAAACAAAAACCATATGATCATCTCGATAGATGCAGAAAAAGCATTCAACAAAATCCAGCATCCCTTTATGATAAAAGCTGAAAATAAACTAGGCATAGGAGAGACCCATCTCGAAATAATGAAAAGCCATATATGACAAACCCACATCTAACATCACACTGAATGGAGAAAAGTTGAAAGCATTGCCCCCAAGAATAGGAACAAGACAAGGATGCCCGGTTTCATTACTTTGATTCAAAATATTTCTGGAAATACTAGCCAGAGAAATTAGGCAAGAGAAAGAAATGAAGGGCATCCAAATTGGAAAAGAGGAAATCAAGCTATTGCTATTTGCAGATTATATGATTGTATACCTAGAAAATCCTAAAGACTCCTCCAAAAGACTCTTAGATTTGATAAATTCAGTAAAGTCTCAAGTTACAAAATCAATGTACACAAATCAGTAGCACTGCTATACTACAGCAACAACCAAGCTAATAATCAAAGCAAGAACTCAATACCTTTTACAACAGCTGCCAAAAAAAATAAAACTAAACATAGGAATATACTTAACCAACAATGTGAAAGATCTCTACCAGGAGAACTGTAAAACACTGGTGAAAGAAATAATAAATGACACAAACAATTGGAAACACATCCCATGCTCATAGATTGGAAGAATCAATATTGTGAAAATAACCATACTTCCCAAAGAAATCTTCAGATTTAATGCAATTCCCATGAAAATCCAATGTAATTTTTCATAAACTAGAAAAACAATTCTAAAATGCATATGGAACCAAAAAATAACTTGAATAGCCAAAATAATCCTAAATAAAAAGAACAAATCTGGAAGCATCATGTTACCAGACTTCAAATTATACTACAAGGCCATAGTTATCAAAACAGCATGATACTGGTGTAAAAGTAAGCACATAGACCAATGGAATATAATAGAGAACCCAGAAATAAAGCCAAATACATACAGCAAACTGATTTTTGACAAAGCATACAGAAACATAAATTCGGAAGTGGACACTATTTAATGAATGGTACTAGGGAAACTGGCAAGCCACATGTAGAAGAATGAAACTGGATCTCTATCTCTCACCTTATACAAAAATCAACTCAAGATGGATAAAACACTTAAATATAAGACCTAAAACCATAAAAATTCTAGAGTACACTGCTGTAAAAACTCTTTGTAGACATCAGCTTCGGCAAAGAATTTATTACTAAGACCCCAAAAGCAAGTCCAGCAAAAGTAAAATCAATAAATGGGACCTAATTAACCTAAAAATCTTCTGCAAAAGAAAAGAAATAATTAACAGAGTAAATAGACAACTCATAGAATGGGAGAAAATATTTGCAAACTGTGCATCTGACAAAGGACTAATATCCAGAACCTACAAGGAACTCAAATCTCTAAAAAAAAAAAGCACAAATAATCCCAATAAAAAGTGGGCAAAGGACATGAATAGACATTTCTCAAAAGAAGATATACAAATGGCCAATAAGCATACAAAAAGAAATGCTCAACATCACTAATCATCAGGGAAATGCAAATTAAAACCACAGTGAGATGCCACCTTACTCCTGCAAGAATGGCCACTATTAAAAAGTCAAAAATTAATGGATGCTGACATGAATGTAGGGAAAAAGGAACACTTATACACTGCTGGTGGGAACGTAAATTAGTACAACCTCTATGGAAAAAAGTATAGAGATTTTTTAAAGTGCTAAAAGTAGATCTACAAGTTGATCCAGCAATCCCTCTATTGATTATCCGTCCAAGGGAAAAGAAGTCATTATATGAAAAAGAAACTTGCACATGTTATGTTTACAGCAGCACAATTTGGAATTACAAAGATGTGGAACCAACCTAAGCGTCCATTGACTAATGAGTGGATAAAGAAAATGTGGTGTATACACACCATGGATTACTACTCAGCCATTAAAAGGAATTAAATAAGGTCTTTTGCAGAAGCTAGGGTGGAACTAGAGGCCATTATTCTGAGTGAAGTAACACAGGAGAGTGGAAAACCAAAAACCGTACATTGACACTTACAAGTGGAAGCAAAGCTATGGGCAAGTGAAGGCATACAGAGTAATATAATGGACTTAAGAGATTCAGAAGGAAAAGGATGGCAGGTGGGCTAGGGATGAAAAAACTACACATTAGGTACAATGTTTACTACTTGGATGGCAGGTGCACTAAAACCTCAGAATTCACCACTGTATAGTTTATCCATAACAAAACAAACAAACAAACAAATAAACTTGTACCCAAAAGCTATTGAAAAAAAAATTTAACCGCTGGCCATATAGATCATAGAATACTATGTAACATAAAAAGAGTGAAATTATGTCCTTTGCAGCAACTTGAATGCAGCTGGAGGCCATTATCCTAAGTGAACTAACACAGAAATGGAAAACCAAATACTGCACGTCCTTAGTTGTTAGTGGGAACTAAACTTTAGGTGCACGTGGACATAAAATTGGAAAAAATAAATCCTAGAGACTACTAGAGGGGAAAGAGGGAGAGGGGTAAGAGCTGAACAACTGCCTGTTTGGTACCATGCTCCTTACCAGGGCAACAGATTCAACCATCTCCTAAACTTCAGCATCACACAATATATGTTTGTAACAAAACTGCAAATATACCCTCTGATTCTAAAATAAAAGTTTAAAAAGAAAAAAATTACTTTATAAATGACTGGTTTTAACTCGAGTACTGCTGAGAGAGCAGATCACACTGTGTGAATTCACTATACGTTTTAAGTGTTTAATATTCCATTTAAACTCTGTCAAATGAAGTATAAAGTACAGTTTGTGATGCATTATTCATTGATAATATCATGTCAACATAATAAAAACTGGTTTATTTCTTCCGGTAAATAGATTCTTCAATGAAAAATGTTGTCACTACCAGACATGAAGAAATAGATGCAATGCTTAAAGTGATGTTTAAATAAGTTAAAAGTTAGTGGTAAAAGGAAAGAAAAAAATAGGCAATGTTTAGTTGGGCATGGGAGAGTGATTTAAGCCTAATTGCTAGCAGAGGCAAAGTGAGAGGAAGAGATTGCTAATCTGATTAAAAGGGATGATTGGTGGAGAAGGGAGGCAAGAAGGAAGGGATTGACAGCACAGCTGTCCTTTTTCTAAGATAGGATAGAATAAAAGATACAGGAAAGAATAGATAGACATATTAAAAATAAATATTAGAAATAAAGAAAAATAATGTTCAGGAATGCATGGCTCAGATACTGTATATTCTCAGTGAGTTTAGAAATTAGAAAACTACTGAGATTGAATAAAGACTGCCTTGAACATTTGAGGACAATGTTCACACTTTGGACAATGTTTGGTCTATACATAGAGCAAATCATCTATTTGATAATTATACAAGTAATAACTTGTAATGTTTGGCTTAACTCTCCTTCTTCCTATTAGGTAAGTGTGACCTTCAGGGATATTTCTTCCACTGTTTTTCTCAAGGCTCTTTCTTTCTAGAATGTTTGCATAACGTACCACTGGCTGACTAGGTGGGTAAGACTATTTTGCAGGATCAGCATTAGAAAGACTATCTGGTGAGTAACCTAAAGCCATGCTTACCTATCTAAATAATATCAGTGTAGTTAATTATTTCTTGTCCCAGTCTTCCATGCTTTTCTTTTGTGCATAACATAGATGTTGATAGTCTGGGTAGGCAATAGAGATTCCATTTATTTAAGGATCCCTGAGAAACCTCAACAGAGGTTAAACATAAGACTATGGGACAATAAAGTTCACCCAAACAGTTTCTGATGTGGGCACATAGAAAGATCAAAAAACGCTAAAATTGTTCATTAAACTAAAGAATAGTTGTAGAGGAAGAAAGAGCAAGAATCTGTAAATACAACAGTGAGCAACAGCAAATACCTTCACTGTCCTCAGAAACCATTTACTTAGGTAAAGAAACACATTAATTTAATGCCAATATGTGTAAAGTAATAATTGTAAATATAAGCGCTACTAAATAAAGCTGCATAGGACAATAAGATGAGTAGGTAGAAGGCCCAAAATCATCTAATAGGGTTAAGGCAGGATTTTTGTTGTTGTTGTTGATAGCATTACCAGAAGAAAGGACATTTGCAGAATAATCTGGAATAATCTAGATGAAAATAGGAGAAAAGAATGTTAAAGATAAAGGTGAAATGTTGTTTCCCTTTCCAATAATTAGAATGAGATATGTCACTTTTGTGAAGACCAAAATGATAAGAGCCCAAAGAGAAAGCTGAGGCATCTTCTGAAATGATATTGAAAAGTTTTAGGCCAGCTGCAGGGGCTCACACGTGTAATCCCAGCACTTTGGGAGGCTGAGGCAGGGGATAACCTGAGCTCAGGAGTTCAAGACTGGCCTGGGCAACATGGTGAAACCCAATCTCTATCTAAAATAGACAAAAAAATTGCCAGGTGTGGTGGCATGTGTCTGTGGTCCCAGCTACTTGGGAGGCTAAGGTGGAAGGATCACTTGAGCCTGGGAGGAAGTGGTTGCAGTGAGCTGAAGTCACACCATTGGATTCCAACCTTCCTGACAGAGCGAAACCTCATTGGGAAAGGAAAGGGGAGGGGAGGGGAAGGAAGGAGAGAGAAGGGGAAGGAAGGGGAAAGAAGGGGAGAGAAGGTGAGGGAAGGGAGGGGAGGAGAGGGAAAAGGGGGGAGAGGAGGGGAGGGTAGGAGAGTGGAGGAGAGAAATTTTACAGCAGATTAAGATTATGCCTTAGTTTCTAAGCCATGTTAAGGATTTTGACCTTTATTTTGAGGATATTTGGAAACTATCGAAGAGTTCTGAGCAGGAGAGAAAGTGGAGTGATATGATGAAATATGTTTTTGAAAAGGCAAATGATCACTATGATTGCTTTAAGGAGAACTGATTGAACAGGGGCAAGAGTTGATGTGGAGGAATTTGTTTATAGGTTATATAAACAATATAAATGAGAGGTGATGGGGCCCTGGAATAGCAAATGTTAAACAGAACTATAGAAAAGTATTAAGATATATTGCAGATGAGTTCAAGAAATGAGAGAGGAATTTAATATGGGAAATGAGTCGGGGGAAAACACAAATAGATTCTTAGGTTTTGACTCAGACAACTGAATGAATGGTGTTGCTGCTTGTTAGAAAAGAAATACAGGACTGGGTGTGGTGGCTCACACCTCTAATCCCAGTGCTTTGGGAGGCTGAGGTGGGCTGATCGCCTGAGCTCATGAGTTCGAGACCAGGCTGGCCAGCATGGTAAAACCTTGTCTGTACTAAAAATATTTTAAAAAAGAAAAAAAATTAGCCAGGCATGGTAGTGGGCATCTGTGATCCCAGCTACTCAGGAGGCTGAGGCAGGAGAATCACTTGAATCCAGGAGGTTGAGGTTGCAGTGAGCTAAGATCAGACCACTGCACTCTAGCCTGGCGACAGAGAGAGACTCCCTCTCTCAAAAAAAAAAAAAAAAAAAAAAAAAAGGGGGGGGGAAAGAAATCCAGGTATAGAGGGAATGATCAGGAGTTTCTAGATACAGTTATGCTTAAAATTAACCATCGGTTTAATCCATGTTTTGAGTTTTTCCATGGAGGTGGGGTAAAAAAAAAAATGAACAAGGGAACTTACTGTTTTGTCAGAAATGTATAATTTCAGATAATGATAATTATCCTTTGAAATAAGATCTATAGTTGAGAAAACTGAGGAACAGAAATCTAAGCACAAGGATCACCCTTGAGGAAGTTTCAGGCACGGGGTTTTAACCCAGATGTGGCTACAAAGTCAATAGTCTTAATGATGTGTTGTGCTTCCTGAAATGGAGAACATAGTATGATAGTGAGTAAGATAAATGCTATGGGACACAAAATAAACTTCACAAAAGGATTTGGAGAAGATAGAATGATGGTAAACCAGAAGTTTCAATAAGGCTGTAAAATATTGAAGCGGGAATAATTGTACAAACAAACTGGGAAAGTCTACACAGTTTATGATAGCAGCATGACAAAGAGATATTTAGAGATTAATTAGAAATGTGCAGTTACAGTGTACAGGATGCGGCCAATGAAGTGGTTAGGTAAGAAAGAGGGTCAAAGAGTATTTGGTGAAAAGACAAAAATGTCTTACTTACTTAGATACTAAAACAGATATTAATCATTCAACGTAATGCCAGGTTTAGTATAAAAAATAATATGATCCAGTTGCCAAAATCTTTGCCGAATCAAGAGGCTGAGAAATGGCAGATAAAAAAAGGCAGAGGGTATTCAGTGAACCCAATACTAAATGTTTTCGAAGTTGGTCAGAAAATAATGACCTGGGAGGTCCAGTGTGTGTAAGGATGATGAAAATCAGCTCCATTTTCTGACTCTCAGGTTTAAGGACTATGAACACACAGCTGCTTCTTTAAGAGAGGGCATGAGCAAATCTTCAGGGAAGAACTGTATTTTATTACAGGCAAGGAGAGGATAGAAATATCCAGAGAGAGAGTTGAAATAGAGTTTTGAAATTATATGAAAAAATATGATTTTCCAGGTTGTACATGGAAAGTAAGTTACTCTGTGTGTGGAAAGATTCCTTATGATTAGAAGTTCTGAACTAGTTCAGCTTTTCAAAAGGATCGAGTCCCTCAGGTTATGTAATTTGAAGATAAGGACAAGTGTCTGGGAAGATCTTTTATTACAATGAACTGTCAAGAGAACAGCTGGCTGAAAAGGCTGAAGTACCCATTGTAAGGTTCAGGGATCCACTGGTCTGCAGTCTGAAGGAAGATCGTTTTAGCAGGTAGGGCATACATCATATGTATTAATAACTACAAACTGCCAAGAGATAGGCCTTACACATTACCCACATTGATTATTCTCTAGGAATCTTCAAGGTGGGGTGGTAGTTTTTCTTCCATACCAGCTAATTGCAAGGGCAACCACTGTTGTGTTATCACTTGTTTTTGGTGAGTATCTCTCTCCATTGACTGCCTACGTATCTCCTGAGCTTTGAAAATGTCATCAACACTCGACTCAACCACCTGAGCAGTATACTTTGCTACTGCTTTCCTGTCGTTGCTGCTTAGTTTTTTGTTGTTGTTGTTTGTTTTTGTTTTTTTCATTCTTGAATCTCCTAATTATGCTTTGTAACTCATTCCTTTTCTGTCTTGCTGGTAAACCTTTTTGTTTTCTAGATTACAGCATTTTTTAAGGTGTTGAGGTGAAGCAGCCAAGGTAATGAGTCTTTTAGAAGAGTCTTTTTTGTTTTTTAAATTTCATAGTACTCCCCTTTTTAGAACAAGCAGCATTTGAAAATATGTGATATTTGTTCTGAAGTTGTGTAAAGATGTGTTCAAATGTGATGCCACATCATACCAGTGACCACTACTTACAACTCTTAGAGCTGCTGCTGAACCTACTGACCCTGCCAGAACCATTTTTCACCATGAGACTTCCATCCTCCTTTGTCCCTCTCCACCCCCGAGATAAAATAGAAAACTAAATCTGTGATATGTGTTACATTTTATCTGAATGAGATTCAAGTTATTCTTCACCACTGATTCCTGGAGTGTATGAAAAATCAGGAACTCAGGGAAAGCAACTATTTAAATATCCTTAAACACCTTCAAGAGTTATAGAGGATTTTTGTTTTGTTTTGTTTTGTTTTGTCTGAGACCAAGTCTGTTGCCCAGGCTGCAGTGCAGTGGTGTTATCTCAGCTCACTGCAACCTCTGCCTACCTGGTTGAAGAGATTCTTGTGCCTTAATCCCCCTAGTATCTGGTATCTGGGACTACAGATATACTCCACCAGACCAAGCTAATTTTTGTATTTTTAGTAGAGATACGGTTTTGCCACATTGTCAAGGCTGGTCTCAAACTCCTGGGCTCAAGCAATCCACCTGCCTTGGCCTCCCAAATTGCTGGGATCACAGGCATGGGGCACAGCGCCTGGCTCCTATACAAGATTTATTTTCTCTGCTGTATGTAGCCTTATCTAGATAGTCTTTAAAAATAAGTAGAGTTGTTTTCAATCTAGAATAACATTTAAACTTTTTTTTAAATTTAGCAGGATTTTACTACTCTTATAGACAATGTCATTAAAATATTAGTATACAGGTCGGGCGCGGTGGCTCACGCCTGTAATCCCAGCACTTTGGGAGGCCGAGGCGGGCGGATCACGAGGTCAGGAGATCGAGACCATCCTGGTTAACACGGTGAAACCCCGTCTCTACTAAAGATACAAAAAATTAGCCGGGTGCAGTGGCGGGCGCCTGTAGTCCCAGCTACTCGGGAGGCTGAGGCAGGAGAATGGCGTGAACCCAGGAGGCAGAGCTTGCAGTGAGCCGAGATTGCGCCACTGCACTCCGGGCTGGGCGAAAGAGCGAGACCCCGTCTCAAAAAAAAAAAAAAAAAAAATTAGTATACAAATGTAGAATGCTCCCTTAGAATAATTTGATCACATTTTACTTATTTGTTTTCTTTTGGCAGCTGACCCTTAGTGGCACAGAGAGGTTGAGTTAGCTATAAATGCCTTTGTGCAATTCTAGCATTTTACAACAAATGCCTAACACCATTATGTTTTTTTCTCTCTTCTAAAATGACTAAAGTCACAATTTCCTTTCCATGACTGTGCTGCAACCTTGATTTATCATCATCACAAACTTGTGGATAAGCTACAAAAGATAGAAAGCTAATATTCAGCATCAACAGACAGATGCAAACACATACACACATGTAGTATTTGTTATCAGCTTCATCTGAGCAGAGCAGAATGGAGCATTAACTGCAACCTCCTCACCTCACTGAGCCTGGGCTAAAGCTTTCAAACACAGTGTTGATTTTGAACTCCATTAGTCTTTTACGCTCATTCTGTGAGATGATTCATTCTCATGCAAGGCCTGCAACTGGTTGCTAACAAAATCCTACCTTGACAAATAAATGGACTGTAATATAACCTACTTCAAGGCAGTGAAATCTCAACCACTCCAATATGATCTGTGGCAAAGCAATATGCAGCTTACTGCTATTCTCCCAGCAACGCCTACAGAATGCTTCTCTATCCCTTTGTTTGTCCCAAATTTCTCCATTAATGAACCTAAAACCATAGATCATCTACCATGGAATTGCTGTATTCTTTCATCATGGCTTATGAGTTCAGACAAAATAGCTATTGTTTACTAAAAAGATCCTATTAGAGCTGTGCAAACAAAATTGTAGGATTTTTCTATTAAATGGCATGATGGAGACAATCACATAGCATAGGATTCTCCTCAAGAAGCTGAAACACTTGAACTTCTGTGTCTCTTTTATTTATTATTTTTGAGCTAAATTAAAATAACATCCCCATTGAAATAGATAATAATATCTATTTCTCCAAAGTTTGTTATTATAACTTACAAAAATATGAATAAAAACTTAAGGCATATGAGACAGGTATGGAAAAGATGTTTATGCTAATCTGGTAGAGAAAGAAAATTTATGAAGTACACACCCTGTAGAATTTTTTTTTTCTTTTCTCTCAGGGATGTCCTGAGGAGCAAATAAGATAATGACTGTGAAATTGGTCCACACATTATGAAACAATAGATAGATACAAGGTATTATTTTTACTACATAGAATACTGTCTGTCCTTACTAGACATGATCATTCACTAATATCCATACCTGCTATGAATCTGTCATCATAAAATACAGTAGTGCTACAAAGAAAAATAATTTGAACACATAATTTATTTTTAGAAAATTTATATACCTCCCTTAGTTATAAAGGATAATGTTTATCTTTCTCTCTGGCAAACCTTTATGAATAGCTCAAATGATACTCATTACTGTTAATCTTTACTCTTGCTTGAATCACACTAAGATATTGCCAGGTGTCATCCTGCCTTAATTTCACCATTCGCCTGAGTTCTAAACATGGATTCAGCTTAGCATTAAGTTTTCTTCAGAGAGGTTTAGATGAAGTTGGCACAGTCAATGGGTGCATCATCCACAAAGCAGCATATCAAGAAGAATGGACACTTATGGGAAAAGAAAACAGAGACACATAAAAGAAGAAGCATTGAAAATTTAAGAGACTAAATCATAGTAGGCTTTTTGAAGCAGTGCTTCCATGAAGAAAGAGGAAGTAGAGGGTTGAAGAAGAATGAGGTTGAGGGCCTGGCAGGTAACGATAATGCCGTACAATGTGCATAATATAAGTTACGTGAGATCTGTGTAAGATGACTGTATCCAAGCTGGACAGGTAGATTGGCCCCAAAGGAAACTGATAAGAGATGAAGTTGCAGTAATTATTCAAAGGCTTCAAAATCTTGAAACTCATCAGAGCAAAACAACAAACATGATATTTTAGTTTAATTGAAAACACTGTGTGTTACCTTGTACAGATCACTTGATATCTCCAAGTCTTGGCATTCTCAGCTATAACATGAATATAATGATACTTGCATTCAGAATCCCTATGATGTGCTCAAAGGTTTGTCATTGTAACCTAGCGGTTTTGATTTTACTTAAAGGAGCCATAGGAGAAAAAGGTGCATCATGGACTTCATTTCTATTAGTATCAGAAAATACGAAGCTAGACTTAAAGAATGTAGGGCAAAAACTTGTTTGCATACAATATTGCACATTAACACACACACATGCATACACATATATAAATACATATATATGTGTATAATCTTTTTAAAATAAGGGTCTTCACACCTGTAATCCCAGCACCTTGGGAAGCCAAGGTGGGTAGATCTCTTGAGCCTAGAAGTTTGAGACCAACCTGGGCAACATAGTGAGACCCTGTCTCTACAATTAAAAAAAATTGGCCGGGCACAGTGGCTCACGCCTGTAATCCCAGCACTTTGGGAGGCCGAGGTGGGTGGATCATGAGGTCAGGCAATCGAGACCATCCTGGCTAACACGGTGAAACTCCGTCTCTACTAAAAATACAAAAAATTAGCCAGGCATGGTGGCGGGAGCCTGTAGTCCCAGCTACTCCGGAGGTTGCGGCAGGAGAATGGCATGAACCCAGGAGGCGGAGGTTGCAGTGAGCTGAGATTGGGCTACTGCACTCCAGCCTGGGTGACAGAGCAAGACTCCGTCTAAAAAAAAAAAAAAAAAAAAAAATGTCTGGCATGGTGGCACATGCCTGTAGTCTCGGCTATTCAGAAAGCTAAGGTGGAAGGATCACCTACCTGATCCTGGGCCGGTAGAGGCTGCAGTGAGCTGTGATTGCTCCACTGCACTCCAGTCTGGATGACAGAGCAAGACCCTGTCTCAAAAAATAAATAAACAAAATAAATAAAATGTAAATGTAAATGAAATGAAATAAAAAAGGATTAGTATACAAAAGAATGAATAATTAGGAGAATAGAAATTTCTGCCAACAGGCAGATACATTGTCCAAATGATCTTTCCTGAAATGGTGTGGCTCATAATTATATCAGTGGAGACATTTAATTTGATGTCCAATGAATATTAAATGTGAATTGGAATTCTCCCACACAAATTCAGTACCACTCATCAGGGAAAACTGTTTAGCCTCATTCAAGCAGAAAAAAAAATAGATTTTTAGACATTTATTGGCTAGAAATCTTGGTGTCAGTTAATGTTTGAAAGCATTTCAAAACATTACAACTCTTCACTCTGCTTTTAGCATAGGTTTTTGGACTGGAGGCAGAAAACAATATGAAATATGTTCTTCTACAAGGGAGCTTTTGCTTATCGTTAGCACTGGCGGCACCAGGATGACATTGTTTCTCAGAAAAGAAAAATCCATCATGTATGCAAATGGTCCTGTAATGCTTTACACAGAGCACAGAAAATCATTTCTAAAATGTTATCAGATGACAACCTGAAATACATCATAAAAATCATTTATTGTTTTTGGTAACAGTACATTAAAATATAGGACTGTTAAGTTTTTACAAAAAAATTAGCTGGAGTAAGAATATAAGGATTATCATATAATGCTTAAAATTTAAATATTATGAGCCAGTGGTGCTGAAAGATGTTTCAAACGCTTTAGGATGAAGTACTGGTGGCTTTGGAGATTGCTCTTCTGCCAGCTCTTAATGTTAAAATCAGTCCCCTACAGAACTTGTCCTTGATTTATTAATTTTCCCTTAGATACCCACAATTGGTTCAACCTTAATTTTTAGTTACATGGCTTGTTACACTATGAACTCCTAAAGAAACAAACTGTCTTTATTTACTTGGCATTGAGTTCCTCCTTTGAATTTAGTAAATGAGTGAAGCAACCAACTTACAGAGAGTGACTGCCATATGAATTTTTTATTAAGAAATTAATCCTCCTAACATAGAAGTAAATTATGTGGCTGGATGTGGAGAGTGGACATGTGCATATGGTGAGAAAAATAGAGAAGTGATCAAATTTGACACTGAAAGTTATACGGTACTCTTGGTTGCAAAAGACTATGTATTATCTAATCAAGATTAGCATGGAACTCTGAATTATACTTTCGATTTTGCTTTGAGGTTTTATATACACACACATACACAAATAATAGTATTAACTGAGGCATGTTATCTTGTCAACTATGAATCAACCCTCAGAGCAAATATAGAATGGATCATGCATTTACTCATTTTCCCATTTGACGGTATTGTGACAGATGTGTGAGCTCTCTAGGGTTTAAGTGTTAGAAAAGAGGCTTAGGGAAGTAATTGCTGATTCATCAACAAGCATCCTTTAGTGTTTCTCTTCACTGGGCTTCACATCTTGAAAGATTATTCCACTAATCTGCATGTATTAACCAATAAGTCATTTATTTTCCTACTTATTTATTTTATTGATTTATTTATTTACTTATTTACTTTTTTTTTTTTGAGACAGAGTCTCATTTTGCCACCCAGGCCAGAGTGCAATGGCATGATCTCGGCTCACTGTAACCTCTGCCTCCCATGTTCAAGTGATTCTCCTGCCTCAGCCTCCTGAGTAGCCGGCAATACAGGTTTGCACCACCACTCCTGGCTAATTATTTTGTATTTTTAGTAGAGATTGTGTTTCACTATGTTGGTCAGGCTAGTCTCAAAATCCTGACCTCAGGTGATCCACCCGCCTTGGCCTCCCAAAGTGCTGGGATTACAGGTGTGAGCTACCCACTGCACTGGGCTCCTACTTGCATTTGCCTAGCTGAACTTGTGGCATTACCTAAATATAACTTTTTTTCTCACAGTAAGTGGAAGTCATTTCTACTAACATATTTTTTACTCTTTAGCTTGTCACAGCAGGGGTTTTATTGCTAAATATCTTCTCTTCTATAGGCTCTTTTTAAGAGCAGACATCACCTGCATATCCCCAACTGCCTGCTCCCCTCCCACCATTTACCAATAGCTTCTGGGTAGCCTGAGAAGGCACGAGCCTACATTTAACAGCACAGGCTTGCAGGTTGTAGACCGAACATGGACTAATTTGGAAACATGAAGAATCCATGAATAAACTTTAAAAAGGGTATTTTAACATTGACACTTTTAAATCCTAAAATGTTATAGGTACAGGACTATAAGAAAATAGAGGGCTGGGCGCGGTGGCTCACGCCTGTAATCCCAGCACTTTGGGAGGCTGAGGCGGGTGGATCACGAGGCCAGGAGATCAAGACCATCCTGGCTAACACGGTGAAACCCCGTCTCTACTAAAAATACAAAAAAATTAGTATAGATACTTCAAAAAATCTATAATCAAATACATGTCTTAATATCTAGTAATGTGTATATTTATATAAATATATACACCCAATATAGCCATGAGATTAAGGTACCAAGAACATGTCTTTGATGTGTCTTACTGTTTATTCAATTCATGTCAAGTAAATAGTGGAATACATTTCATGGGATAAAGTGTTTAAGCTTATAAAGGAAATTGTTATCGCATCTCCACCATCTCCTTTTCCCAATATCCCTACAGTATAAGATCCAGTGGAATGGCTTCGTTCTCTAATGGGTTCATCCAACATTCTTCTACAGTACAAATTAAGCATTGCTTCAAGGGTGAAGAATGAATTTTCCCAGAAGAAATACAATATAGAGTTTATTATTTATTGCTTTTCCTGCATAGATTTAATCACAATGAAATTCATATGCAGTAATAAAATGGTAAGGACCAAAATTCTAGAATCCTATAAATTATGATTCTTGATATTGTAAATGACACAAGTAAGACCATCCTAACTTTTTCAATGTCCTTGAGCAAAAAACTTAAATATTCTGTGCCTCCGTTTATTCATCTTCATAATGAGACGTTGGATGAATTGGCCTTTTAGTGCATTCTAGATCTAACATTCTATGGTAACCTGCCTTTGGTCATAATTCAAACAATTACTTTTATTTTCCCTTCTCTTTTTGTACTCAGGAGATAGATAGAACATTTTCTTTCTAAAGGATGTTTTGTTACCTAAGTTAGATGAAGAGATAATTCATTATCATAGAGGATTATATGCTCCATATTCCTACTTGGAGTCAATCAGATAATACCCCATTTAAAAAAAAGCAGCAACGAAGTTCTGTTACTGTACTGTCTTCCAGTTTGAATAAACACCAGTTTTTGCAATAATATAATTTGTTCCTTTGACCTGTATCCAATAGTTATTTCTAAATGTCTTAAATTGTACGATATTCAACGACTAATAGGCAGGTACAGAAAATCTTTGATGAATATAAAAACCAGTGCTCATCCAGTGTCTCACAAGTCACAGGGGGCAAAAAGAAAAGTAAACTGAGACTAAACCTTCTGCTTTGGGCCCTGACTCTAGCTATTAGGTGAAAGTTGTCTTTCCTTTCTTTTCATGGTTGACATACTGGATAAAAAAGGAAAAAAAAATGTTCTCTGACAGCACAGCCTCTCTCTGTGCTCACTTCAGCTATGTAAATACAGAGAAGCCTTGAAAGAGAGGTCAGAAACAAAGCCCACATCTATCATTCTTTTGGCTCCTCAAGCAGACGCTTATAGCTCCCTGGCTGGGAGCAATTTCAGTTTTCTTCCCGAGGCTCCCATTCCCCTAAGATTATGTGCATGTGACTCAAGCTCAGCAATGCCAGTGGCAGTGTCAGGGAAGAGGTATTTCAGGAATGTTTTAGGAAGATACTGCAAATATGTTAAAATCATCTTCCTCATTGTGATTGTTGTGATTTTTGCTGTCTTGCCCTCAAGCTGTAAAAGAAAATGTAAATGTGAAGGCATTCTTTATACTCTGCTGTGGCAAGGAGCTGGCAGACAGTACAGAGGAGTGATGAACTAAGGACATGCTCCACACCAAGGGTATTTACTAGTGATTTGGCAGCACAGGAATTTGATTTGCTTTTTGAGAGCAAAGAAAAGTAGTTCGAGGGTTTTAGATTTTGTCTCTTTTTATGATATAGGACCAAATGATTTCATCAAAATGATGACTTTTGCCCATATGGTAATAATGCAGTGTTTTCAAGGGCAAAGCTCTCTTAAAAACAAATTTGATTTGAAAAAAATACACTGTAAAACCAAAAAATTAAGTTATGCTGCCGTGTTTTCATAAAGCTATCACAAATACCTGTAAGCCAGTTGTGTTTTAATAATAAAAGGACAATGACCACTCTGTTTGATGAAAGTCACAAAAACTGAAAACTGGGGCATGGGAATTTAGTAGACATGAATGCCTTTGCAGTTAAGTTTGTATGAATGTAAGTTATTTAACTTTCATTTTCTTTTTTTTCTTTTTTTTTTTTTTTTGAGATGGAGTCTCGCTCTGTCACCCAGGCTGGAGTGCAGTGGCGCGATCTCGGGCTCACTGCAAGCTCTGCCTCCCAGGTTCATGCCTTTCTCCTGCCTCAGCCTCCCAAATAGCTGGGACTACAGGCGCCCGCCACCAGGCCAGGCTAATTTTTTGTAGTTTTAGGAGAAACGGGGTTTCACCATGTTAGCCAGGATGGTCTCGATCTCCTGACCTCGTGATCCGCCCGTCTCGGCCTCCCCAAGTGCTGACATTACAGGCGTGAGCCACTGCACCTGGCTGTTGTTTAACTTTCCTATTGAAACAATCATCTACACATTTAGCAGATGTGAATATCATAAGAATTCCATAAATATACATATTCGATGTAAGTCTTTAGCTGAGTTTTAATTCACCTTTCAAAGTTCTGTTGACCTTTAAAATAGCTTAGTACTACCAAAAAAAAAAAAAATAGAGGAAGGATGAAATTGTAAAAGAGCTGATGCTAGCAATTGGGAAATACTATTAGTAGAAATCAGAGAAAAAGAACCATTAATGGAAATAGTTCAAATTAGGGATGAGCTTCATGTTCTCCAGAAAGAACTTCATAAAATAATAAGCTTAAAAATCACAGAATCAGCATCATACATGGAAATCAAGTATTTGTCCAGTTTAATTTCACATCTGACCTTTTCATATGCCAGTTAAGGAGCAGCTTGTTTTCCTAGTATATAGTGGAAAGCCTGAGGCTACCAGGCAAATTAGGGCCCAGAATCCCCTCTTGTCTCTGTCTGCAGCATTCCATGTCAATCTACATTACATTTTCTGTCATTTTCACTGCAACATAGAATCGCAACTGTAGTCACTGAAGTGTCCAGTATTATTAAATTGGTGCACCAATCTAATACTTAATTGAAGTCCTCATTTCCCATAAATGGGCCAGTGCCAAATGCATGAGATAAACTATAAACACTTGCATTTATGTTGATTTTTTATTTTAAAATTCCTTTTCAACTGAACAATAAAGCCTTAAAATGTACAAAACATATCACTCAGAGACTTCATAGCCAACAAAATCCACTATGAATATTTTATCATGTTCCCTTTTAAGAAAGAATTTTTATTTTAGTGTCTGCGTAAGTGATTGCTAAATATTTTTGTGCCTCTTCTTGCTTAGTTTTTTCTGTATATGCCAAAGTCATCATAAACTTATTTCTAATGATTTCCATGTGATAGTCATAGAAGCATGTTTTATGACTTAAAAGAATTCCATTTATAATATGAACCACATTATAATAATTTGTGTAATTATTCCAAAAATGCGGACTATATAGGGTGTTTTAAGTTTTTCTCTATGGCAAGTGGCATTAAAAGTTTT